>NC_052058.2:75741615-76045858 GCF_903992535.2 Arvicola amphibius
CACACATGTGCACACACACACTACTAAAAATAAACACATGCATATAAGTTATGAAGAAATAAAAAGTATGATTAATATGATTCTCAGAATTATTTTTAATTATTAGTTTATTATAGCAGGCAAAACTGTTAAATAGTTACAAAAAGATAGCAACCTAATTTATTTAAAACTGTGAATGTGCTGAAAAATAAATTCATTTATAGATATGCCATAGTCTACTGTATATTTTTAATGATTCTGATAATAGCTAAGTTATGTTAGCTAAGAAAAAAATAGGCCAATTGTGGTGGTACAGATTTTTCATCCCAACACTCACAATGCAGAAGCAGGTGGAGTTCAACACCAATCTGGTCTACATAGAATGTTCCAGGCCAAAACGTATTATAAAGCAAGACCCTGTCTCAATAAATAAGGTAAACTAGTTAAAATATTAAAGCTGATATTCACTGGTAATATGACACTGGCCCAAAATATTTGGCAAAAGCCTTATAAGACAGTGCAGAACAGGTAAATTATTGTTTATTATTGGAGGAGGTACTGGTCTACATCTAGATAAAAAATTTAATGTTGGTAGACTGCTATTTCAGGAAGTAAAGCAGATCTAACACATTTCAGAGTTAATCAATATTTTAATTTTATGAACATCAATGTTGAGAAAGCAGCTTCACAAAAAATATGTAATATATTAATGCAAATATTTTTAGGGCCCTTTCATAATATTTTTTGGAAATTTTCTTTAATAATTACCAAAATTCATTTAATGATTTTTATACAGCTTTAGTCACAATTTAAACAGAAAATTTTAAAGTGGAATACCATAACATAATATAGTTCAAGTGATACAATCAAATTTGATTAGATGCTTGTATGCTGGAAAAAGATGTTAGGAAAACATTGGGGGATATTCCTATAATAAAACAATTACATTTCTATAGGAGCAGAAAGCTATATGTACACATAAAGGTTTAAGGATTTATAACATACGATAGTTCATAATCTGGGCTGAGGGGTTCCAGGCAATCTTTGATTACCTTGTATGAAGCAAAGGTATACAAATCAAAGTTTATGTGCTGTATGTTCAGAACCAAGGCTTTAGTGAAGCCTCCTGAAGCAATGCAATTCACCACTTCCATAAACACATGGTTTCACTATGCATTTAAATGTATCCAGAAAATTTTTACTGTTCTTTTTTTTCTCATTCTTTTATTAAAAATTTCCATCTCCTCCCTCCTCCTCCCCCTTCCCTCCCCTCCCTTCCACCCATACCCCCACTCCGCCCCTCTCCAAGACAAAGATCCATCAGGGTTCCCTTCACTATGTTAACTCCAAGGTCCTCCCAGCTCCCCCTAAGTCCAGGAAGGTGAGCAACCAAACTGACAAGGCTCACAGTGAGCCCGTCCATGCTGTAGAGTTCATGTTCATCGACGTTGTCCTTGGTTTCTCAGTCCTCCTCCACCGTCAGCCACATTCAGAGAGTCCGGTTTGGTCCCCTGTTCCATCAGTCCCATTCCAACTGGACTTGGTGGTCTCCCGTTAGATCTGTCCCACCGTCTCAATGGGTAAACGCACTCCTCACGGTCCTGACTTCCTTGCTCATGATCTCCCTCCTTTTGCTCCTCATCAGGACCTTGGGAGCTCAATCCGGTGCTTCTATGTGGGGCTCTGTCATTTTCTCCATCCAATGCCAGGTGAAGGTTCTATGGTGATATGCAAAATATTCATGAGTATGGCAATAGGATCTGGACATTTCTGGCACCCTCTCCTCAGCTGCCCAAGGAATTAGCTGGGGGCGTCTGCCTGGACACCTGGGAACCCCTCTAGAGTCAAGTCTCTGCCAACACTAGAATGGCTCCCTTAATTAAGATATATAATTCCTTGTTCCCATATCCACCCTTCCTATATCCCAACCATCCTATCGCTCCAAGCTCTTCCCATCCTCCACTTCACACTTTTCTCTCTCCATCCCCCCATCCTATCCCACCCCAAAGTTCCCATTTTTTGTCCGGCAATCTTGTCTACTTACAATATCCAGGAGGATCACTATATGTTTTTCTTTGGATTCACCTTCTTATATATCTTCTCTAGAAATTTTTACGAATTACAGGCTCGATGTCCTTTATTTATGGCTAGAAACCAATTATGAGTGAGTACATCCCATGTTCATCTTTTTGGGCATGGGTTACCTCACTGAAGATGGTGTTTTCTATTTCCATCCATTTGCATGCAAAATTCAAGATGTCATTGTTTTTTACCACCGAGTAGTACTCTAATATGTATATATTCCACACTTTCTTCATCCATTCTTCCACTGAAGGGCATCTTAGGATCTCCCTTGCTCTTGGATTGGGAGGATCAACATAGTAAAAATGGCAATACTACCAAAGGCAATCTATAGATTTAGTGCAATCCCCTTAAAGATCCCATAAAAATTCTTCACAGATCTTGAGAGGACAATAATCAACTTTATATGGAAGAACAAGAAACCCAGGATAGCCAAAACAATCTTATACAATAAAGGAACTTCTGGAGGCATTACCATCCCTGACTTCAAACTCTATTACAGAGTTACAGTATTGAAAACAGCTTGGTATTGGCATAAAAATAGAGAAGTCGACCAATGGAATCGAATAGAAGACCCAGATCTTAACCCACAAACCTATGAACACCTGATTTTTGATAGAGGAGCTAAAAGCACACAATGGAACAAAGAAAGCATCTTCAACAAATGGTGCTGGCATAACTGGATGTCAACCTGTAGACGAATGAAAGTAGATCCGTGTCTATCACCATGCACAAAACTCAAGTCCAAATGGATTAAAGACCTCAATATCAATCTGAACACACTGAACCTGTTAGAGGAGAAAGTGGGAAGTACTCTACAACATTTGGGCACAGGAGACCGCTTCCTACGTGTAGCCCCAGCAGCACAGACATTAAGGGCAACATTGAATAAATGGGACCGCCTGAAGCTGAGCAGCTTCTGTAAAGCAAAGGACACTGTCACTAAGACAAAAAGGCAGCCTAGTGACTGGGAAAAGATCTTCACCAACCCCGCAACAGACAAAGGTCTGATCTCCAAAATATATAAGGAACTCAAGAGACTAGACTTTAAAATGCTAATTAACCTAATTAAAAAATGGGGTGCTGAACTGAACAGAGAATTCTCAACAGAAGAAGTTCGACTGGCCAAAAGACACTTAAGGGCATGCTCAACCTCCTTAGCAATCAGGGAAATGCAAATCAAAACAACTTTGAGATACCATCTTACACCTGTCAGATTGGCTAAAATCCAAAACACCAATGATAGCCTTTGCTGGAGAGGATGTGGAGTAAGGGGTACACTCATCCATTTCTGGTGGGAATGCAAACTTGTGCAACCCTTTTGGAATGCATTGTGGAGGTTTCTCAGGAAATTCGGGATCAACCTACCCCAGGACCCAGCAATCCCACTGTTGGGAATTTACCCAAGAGATGCCCAATCATATTACAAAAGCATTTGTTCAACTATGTTTATAGCAGCATTATTTGTAATAGCCAGAACCTGGAAACAACCTTTTTACTGTTCTTAAAACTTTTGAAATCCCCACAACCTACATTCATTTATGTGGCACTCATGTGGTTCATGACACTTATAAGAAGCCTTACTTAACATAATATTCTGGGAAAAACATAGAATATGAAAGAATCAGTGAACCTGAGAAACATCTTACCTCACTGAAGAAAATACAATTCAGCCTTCCAGACAGCAGAATTAGTGTTCACTTTAGTACATGTTAAATCAACAACAGGCTTTCCTTTCAAAGAGAACTGGGGCTGTAAACAATTTATAATTAGTTGGTGGCTTAGTTGTTACATGACCCAGTATGAGGAGTATTAAGTTAACCCATCGGGGTGGATTAAGTCCATCAATAATGGGGACCAGTCTCAATTTCAGGATGGCTAGGTCCTCTACTAACAATATCACCTCACCAAGACTAGTGTTGACTCAGTCTACAGAATTCTGGGCCTTGGAAATATCCAACATACAACCCTTGCCTGATTTCCGCATTAAAGTTGACTCCACAGGAAACTGACCTATGGGATTTTTCAGACCTCAACAATTATACTAATATGATGTCCTCACATAAACCTCCGAAAGAAAAGTTGAAGAACCAAAACAGCCTAGGAAAGGTGTTGCAAGGAAGCCAGTAGTTAATCCTTGCAGGATAGTCCCAAAATAAACACACAGAAACTGTATTAATTAAATCACTGCCTGTCCAATTAGTTAGCTTCTGATTGGCTAACTCTTACATATTGATTTAACCCATTTTTAGTAATCTGCATATTGCCACGTGTCTATGGCTTACTGGCTAAGTTCTGGCGTCTGTCTCTGGTGAGGCTACATGGCTTCTCTCTAACTGCTCCTTCTTTCTCCCAACATTCAATTTAGTTTTCCCTGAATACCTCTATTTTCTGCTCAGACCCAAGATATTTTCTTTATTAACCTATGGTATTCACAGCATACAGAAGGGAATCCTACATCAGAAAGAAGGTTTATCTCTTCAGCAATGTTTCTCAATATTTCTAATGCCACGATTCTTTCATGTAGTTCTTAATGTTGTGCGTCCCCCAAACAAAAAATTATTTTTATTGCTACTTCATAACAATAATTTTGTTACTTTAATGAATTGTAATGTAAAAATGTTTGGAGATAGTGGTTTGACAAAAGAATCATGACCTACAGTTTGAGAACCACTGCTATATCATCTTTGAGTAAGAAAAAAAATATTGAAATACATTTTTTTCTCTCATGCTATAGCATTGCTATGATTTTCTATCCCTCTAGTCCTCTAAGTTCCTTCCCCACTTCCCCACCCATCTGGACCCATACCTTTTTAAACTGTTTCTAATTAGAAAACAAAATGTCTTCTAAGGGATAGAAATAAAATAAACCAAATTATAATAAGATAAAATAAAACTAACACACAGAATGTTGTTTGTTTTCTTGATATATAGCTCTTTGAGTTCATATATTTTGTGTATTAGCCTTCTATTCAGTATATAGTTGGTAAAAAATATTTTCTTTTTTATAATTTTTTTAATTTATTTTTATTTTTAAAAATTTCCACCTCCTCCCCACCTCCCATTTCTCTCCCCCCCCTTAATTCCCTTCCCCCTCCCTTGTCAGTCCAAGGAGCAGTCAGGGTTCCCTGCCCTGTGGGAAATCCAAGGTCCAACCCACTCCATCTAGGTCCAGGAAGGTGCACATCTAAACAGACTAGGCTCCCCAAAAGCCAGTACATGCAGTAGGATCAAAACCCAGTGCCATTGTTCTTGGCTTCTCAGTCAGCCTTCATTGTCCAACCCGTTCAGAGAATCCGGTTTGATCCCATGTTTTCTTAGTCCAGGTCCAGCTGGCCTTGGTGAGCTCCCATTAGACCAGCCCCGCAGTCTCAGTGGGTGGGCGCACTCCTCGCAGTTCTGACTTCCCTGCTCATGTTCTCCCTCCTTCAGCTCCTCATTTGGGCCTTGGGAGCTCAGTCCTGCACTCCAGTGTGGGTCTCTGTCTCTATCTCCCTCCATCGCCAGATGAAGCTTCTATGGTGATATGCAAGATATTCATCAGTATGGCTACAGGAAAGGGCCATTTCAGGCTCCCTCTCCTCAGCTGCCCAAGGAATGAGCTGTGGACATCTCCATGGATACCTGGGACCCCTCTTGAGTGAAGTCTCTTGCTAACCCTAAAGTGGCTTCCTTAATTAAGATAACTTCTTCCCTGCACCCCTGGCAGTTAGACACACAATTCCATCCATAATCATGCAGCTATAGACAATTGGTAACTACTAGGAGAGGGAGGAACAATTTCTCCGATTTTAGCCAGTGGCAAGTGAACCACTTACAGGTGGAAGACCAAAAATAGGAATATTTGAACAACACAAACTGGTCTTGAATGATTTTTTTTTTCTAAAAAGAAGAAAGTAGGAAACAAATTTGAGTAGGAAGAGAATTGGTTGGTACGGGCCGATTGCTGGAGGGAGGTGAATATGATGTAAAGGAGTACGGTGTAAACAAATGATCTGGTATAACTCACAAGGTCGTGTATGTAGATGAATCTCAAAGAGAATGTTTATCAAAGTGGTAAAAACATACAAAGCATTTTACATACTTTCATTTATAAAAATACTTTAAAAGCAAAACACTTTGATGACAGAAGTTTCACATTGGAAAGAGGATGAAAAGTGGATGAAAGCCTGAAAGTCTTTCTGGTACATTTATGAACGACACAGATGTGTTAACTCTGCAGTATCAAAAGAAGTATAAATTTGTATTCTGTGCACCTTGTCTTTTTATGGCATAGATATTAGACAAAAACATTCAAGTGTTGCTGTTCAACAAGTTAGATTATAATTGTTTATCATTGAAGCTATTACTGAGAGTCATGGGATAAGCAATCTGAGAAAGAAATATAAAAAAGACAGATGTATTTAAGCAATAAGATTAAACAGGTGTGAAGGATAAAGTAAGAAGAAGCATTGCAAGCTATATTCAATAAAGAATGTAGCCATAGAAAAGGAAAATAGAGTATCAGATACAGTTATCAGGGATAACAGTAATAACTTTTAGATTAAAATATAATTGAGAATATATTTTATATACAATATCTTGGCAGATTGTATTTATAAAATCATTCTATTTTAAGTGTATATTTCTGAAATTTTTGAAGATAGAATCAAGTATCACAATAAATCCAACAATTTAAATTCTAGTTATTTTTGGAAATAAACACAGGGCTTGCATATATATACATATATATATATAGATATATAGATATATAGATATATAGATATTATATTTGGTTTAAGATGAATAGATTAATGAAAAAGAACCTCTGAAGATTTGCTGACAGTGTGTAAAATGGAATAAAGTTACTGCTATTACATGTACACTGATATATCACATTTTGCAATAGTAAAGCAATGATCTTCATTTCTCTGCTTAGGATCATGCCAAAAGAGGTATAATGGTATGGAAATGAGAAGTCTGAAAATGAGCATTTAGTTATTTCTTGGTATGTTTTCTTATAGATGCTTCTCAGGATTGTTGGCAGCTAAAATAATTTCCAATTGGAAAAATAAAAGTGTGCTCCTCCCTTTTCTACATAACTGAAGTGGTCGTCAAGTAGAGATAGCAGGGGAAATGTTTGTTTGTTCTAGGAGTAAATTAAATGGAGGATCCAAGGTGAGTAAAGGGCTGTGAGAAGAGATATGCATAGAATTATATACCTCACCTGTCACTCCAAGCGCATAAACAGTAATCTCTTGGAAGGGAACTACACATGTCAACATAGCAGTAACAACACACATTTCCCCATCAGGTGTCAATTAATTAATTAATTAGTTAATTAATTAATTAAGGAAAGGATCAAAATGCTGCAGTTGTTTTTGAAATGTCTCATTCTGGACCCCTCATTAGCGATAACTTTGGAAAGGGAAGGCTATGAAATAGTACATTCTGGGTCTTTATTCCCAAGGATAAATTCATAGAAATCAGTCCAAAGTTTTATATTGATAATGGACTGTGGAAGAGGTGTGGGAATAGTTATATGTCATACATTCTCATGGAAGTTTTATTCCTTTAAGAAGCATTTAGAGCCGGGCGGTGGTGGCACACACCTTTAATCCCAGCACTCGGGAGGCAGAGGCAGGCGGATCTCTGTGAGTTCGAGGCCAGCCTGGTCTACAAGAGCTAGTTCCAGGACTGGCTCTAAAAAAAAGCTGCAGAGAAACCCTGTCTCAAAAAAACAAAAAAAAAAGAAAGAAAGAAAAAAGAAGCATTTAGATTACAATTGTACCAGCATTCAACTGAATCTAGCAAAGTGCTTGCTGTACTGAAAAAGCCATCAACTCTGGAGTTATCTTAAGTTCTTGATCACTATGGCCACTGAACACTTAGGAAGCTAAAAGGTCACTAATTAGGACCATAGTGTTCCAGAACAAACAAAATAAAACAACTTGGAAAAAGCACCCAATTATAAATAACTACCTTCAGTTAAAAAGTTAATTCTGACAACTTGCAGGCCTTTATTTTGCAGAAAATAATTATACAAAGAGGAATGCCAAAAAAATACAGTAAGGTTATCATTTTCTGTATACATATTGTTCTTAACCAATCATTTCAAGCATCTTAACAATGTATAATAATTTTATTTTCTAAAATAAAAGTCATATTAAATATGAGCACACAAAATCCAAACCATTTTATATAAATATCTTGGGTGAGTGTGTGCACATGTTATCCATAATATCTGGTAGGCTAACACTGTGGACACTCACTGTATGAGGAGTTTAACACATGGGTGAAACTAAATAATCTACTGGGACCGTTTTAGCAGTAGCTACTTTCACTTTTCTGTTCTTTTTGCTAATTACCCTGGAGATAAGGGTCTGACTATAATGAATCATACATTATTATCTTACTTAGATTATATAAAACATATTTATAACACAAGAGGAAAAATTATAAAAGTATATGCTTTCGTTCCTTCCTTCCTTCCTTCCTTCCTTCCTTCCTTCCTTCCTTTCTTTCTTTCTTTCTTTCTTTCTTTCTTTCTTTCTTTCTTTCTTTCTTTCTTTCTTTCTTTCTTTCTTTCTGATTGTCCAAGGTAGAATTTCTCTGTGTAACAGGTCTGGCTCTCCTGAAACTTGCTTTGTAGATAAGCTGGCCTCACACAGAATGTTAGCGGTAATTGCTTGTTCCTTTCCTGGCTGCCCAGACCCAAAATAATCACATAGAAACTATATTAATTACAATACTGTTTTGGCCTTTTAGCTCATTCTTCTTATTGGCTAGCTCTTATATCTTAAATTAACCAATTTATATTCATCTGTATTTCATCATGTGGTTGTGGCCTACCTGTAAGTCTCCATCCAGGATCTGTGTCCAGTGGTGACTACATGGCTTCTCTGTGACTCTGTCTACTCTCTCTTCCTCTATCAGCTTAGAATTCTCACCTTGCCACATTCTGTGCTACAATAGGCCTAAAGCAGATTCTTTATTAATCAATGGTATTCACAGCATGCAGAGGGGAACCCAGCATCAACAGAGATCTTTCTTCCTCTGTTTCCTAAGTGCTGGAATTAAAGGCATGCACCACCTACCCTGCAGGAATATATCTTTCTAATGCCCTATATTTTTAGGAAACTATGAGCTGACAGAAATATTATTATCCTATCATTATGTTATTTTTCTTAAACATAAAATATTATCTATGTTATATATGAGAGTTTTTTAATTGGTGTGTAAATGTACTCATGAATGAGTAAAAAATTTAAAATATAAGTAAAAATTAAAAATATATTTTTAACACACTGTAAACCATTTAGAGGTTTTCTTCATCTTTGAATCTATCTTTAATGTATATATATCTTTTCTGTCCACTTGAGTTTTTAATTTGCTAACTGATATGGCTAGCATTAAAACGGTGGCTTTGAAGACTGGATCCACCCAATTTCTTAGTTTTCTGAGAGTCTAGCCTCATGGCAAAGGTACTAGCAGGAGTCATGTTTATTGCCACAGCTCTATGGAGTTTCAAGTTCCTGGCCACCACCAAGAAGCATGCTATCGGCTACTCATAAATACCATTTAAGTGTTTAGTGACAGATCCTCTTAAAAGAGCTACAAGGTTTTTGCTGCTAAAGCTGAGTCAGGATGACTCTCATAATGAGACATGCTTGCCTCCTGTAAACAAAGCCCACCTGAGAAACTGCTGCTAAAAAGAAGCCATGCTCTACTTTGTTCTTTTATGTCTAGAATTCCTTTCCAAGATCTCTTGGGTTTTTAAGTGGATTTAGTGCGACGTTGGGCTCATTTGTTGACTGATGTTTCTGTCCCACCAGATCCCACAGCCATTTGGTCCAAATAAACATGCAGAGATCTATATTAGTCATAAACTGGTTGGCCTAGTAACTCAGGCTTCTTATTAACCCTTATAACTTATATTATCCCATAATTCATCTCTGTGTTAGCTATGTAGATTGGTATCTATTTTGGCGCGGGAGTCTCATCTTGCTTGCTCTATGTCTTACTTCCTCCCTGTATGGATGAGAATTGCAGACTGACTCTTTCTCTTCCCAGAATTCTCCTGTTCTCATTGTCCTGCCTCTACTTCCTGCCTCGTTACCATGCTTTCTTCCTGGCTACTGACCAACCAGCATTTTATTAAACAAGTACAAGAAACAAATATTTACAGGGTAAAACCATTGTCCCACAGCAGAGATCAGAAAAAACTTTTAAGAATCAGTACTCTCCTTCCATCATATGGTCCTAGGTATCAAACTCAGGTCATGAGGCTTAAAGGCCAGCACCCTTACCTGCTTAACCTTCTTGCAAAACCTAAGAAATATTTTGAGTTTTAAAATTTGTGTTGTTTTATTATTATTGAACTTCAAAAATGTGTATTTCTTTCAAAATTTTAAGTTCAAATTAATATTTCTCATTTGTTTTGTTTGATACCATAACAACGTACCTTAACTTACATAGTTTTTAAACTTTCAATTCATATTTACCTTTTTATAAGTGTGAAGGTAACACGCACTGTGGTGATTTCAATAAGAATGGTTTCCATAGGTTCATTAGATGAATCCTTCATCATTAGAGAGTGGCATGACTTGAGGAGGATAAGGGACTGTTTTTTGTTGGAGTAAGTATGGCTTTATGGAGAAATTGTGTCGCTGTGGATGGGCTTAGTTTCAAAAGCCCTAGTCAGGCCACTAGACTCTCTCTTCTTGCTTCTTATGGATCAGGACGTAGAATGCTCAAGTACCTCCTTAACACAATGTCTGCCTGTGTACAAACATGCTCCCAGTCACAGTAAGAATCGGCTAAATCTCCAAAACTATAAGCCATGGCCAGTTAAATGTTTTCTTATAAGTATTGCCGTGGACATGGTGTGTCTTCATAACAATAGAACACTGACTAAGACACTCATGATATTTAATTCCATTTTATGTGAGTCTTAATTTATTAAGCTTTTCTTTATGAAACTTCCATGTTCATACCATAATTTTATTTGTGTGTGTGTGTGTGTGTGTATGTGTGTGTGTGTGTGTATACATGTATATTGGCAATCATATTTTTTTAAATGAGCAGAATGGAGACATAAAGGTTAATGTTTACAATTCAAGTACTCAGAGTCAGGAAGAGACAGGAGGATTCCTGAAATTTCAAATCTGCCTGATCTACACAGTGAGTTCCAGATTAGCCAGGACTACACAGCAAGTTCCAGGACAGAAAGGGATACATATTGATGTATTCTTTCCGAAGAGAAATAAAAGGAGCAAAAGACATGGCTAGGCATTAATCCAAAAGAGGCAGAAAATAATGTGTAGTAAATATGGAAAAACATGTTTCACCTCATTAGCCACAGGGAAATGCAAATAAAAATGCAATGGATTTTAAGTTTGCAGGTCCATTAAAATAGCTACTAACAAAAACACAAATAAATACGATCGACTAAGAGCTGCACAAATTAGAAATTATGCACATTTTTGGAGCACTGTACAATAGTACAAGATCATAGAAGTCATTAAATCTTTACAGAGAGGCAGGTAATCTTGTGAGTACTTTGTGAATGACAAAGAAAATGAATTTTGGGGGTTGTGGAATGGCTCAGCACATAAGAGAATTGTTACTTTTACAGAGGATGCTAATTTTGGTTGCATCATTCATGTAGCAGCTCACCACTGTCTATGCCAGGGGCATCTGACATGGTCTTTTGATTACCAGGAACACCAGACATGCATGTGATGAAGAAACATAGATGCAGACAAAACACCATCCACATGAAAATGAATCATCTTAAACAAATTTGTCAAGATGCAATGAAGTATGAGCAGAATCATGTTGGTAATAATAGTATCACAGTCAAATATGGAAATAACTCAAATTGTATAAGCTGAGCTTGTAGTTCCTAAAAAATAGAGGAACATTGGTGCCATAAAACAATCCTACACCAGTTCAGAATTATTGGTTATAAAAACGGTTATTTCTTTAAGGGGAAAAACTTAGAGATTGCTGTCCTAAACAACAGTCCTCTAAACACAAACAGGAAACAGTGTATAGCAGCCAGAACGGGAGCTGGAAGCAAGAGAGCAGGTGTATGGTTCCCACTGTTTTTTAAACTATAAGAGACCATGCCCAAGTGGGCTGGAATCTTAAAGGCTATTGGCTAAAGGAGCATAATGTGCTCCCACAGCAGAACATGAAACATCTACATAGTCCAATATTTTAAAAGCATATTGAAAAACACTAAAAATTGATCACCTTGTGAGATTGAACTCTAAACTTGTTTGTACTGCGAAAGTACAAGTTTGTGCCTTTGATCTATACCTCCACCTTAAGTCTCATTATTTCCACAGTCTTTCTCTTAATATCTATTGTTTTAAGCACATGTTTAAAGTTTTGGGTTATTTTTAACTACTACATATAAAAGAAGGATGTCACACCATATTTGTCATTCTCCATCCATCTTCTTTCACATGGCTAGATTTTAAAAAGGAATAGTATTCTATTCTATTGCATCTATTGTACTACAGTTTCTTTATGCATTCACCAGTCAAGAGACACTTTAGTATTTTTGTGTCCTAGTTATTATAAATAATTTTGATCTAATTGTGAAAGTAAAATAACCTATTCATGTACGGAGTGAATTTTCCTTTACTACGCAGACACAACCGGGATGGTTCCACCATCCCATTGTCAAGGTTGCATTTTTAGTGGGTCTTTTCATTTCTGTTTCTAGTGATGATTATAGTTTCCATTTCCAACAAATAGCAGGTCTCCTCTTTTGTCCCTAGCAAAATCTCAAAAGTTCACTATCTCTTGTATTTTTGATAATAAAGAGTCTAAAATATATGAGGTAATATTTTGTAATTTAGAGTTATAGTTCTCTAATGATTAGCTGTATAGAGCACATTTACAAACTCTGTCAGTTGTTTGTCTTCTTAGGGAAATATCTATACATATTCTTTGTTTTTAAGTTGGGCTATTTGTAGGGTATTTTTTTAGATACAGATTGGAATAAGTTACTATCATACCTTGAATATGCACCAAATATATAATGATATCATAGGACATAAAATAAAAAATAGTTTTAAAAATAAAAAGTATGTGTGTACATATAAATATAATACAAACCTTCAAAAGTAATAGATGAGCCACCATAATTCATGAGCACTGAATGAAGAAAAGTAAATTCCTGTAATTCTCTGTCCACATATTTGCTAACAGATTAGAGAATCAAAATTTTTTAAAAATCAAATATAGGAAATTGATGATTCATTATAGATTTTTCTATTAAAGAATTTAAGTTAATAGGTTTATATGTATATGCATATGTATTATCTATATATGTCTTCTATGGTTTAGATGAAGTGTCAGTATGTGCCCTCTATGAAACTTGTGTACTAAAAATGTGGTACCCATGATAATGTAATCTACTGGAAGAGAGAGGGAACAATGTCAGTATGCAGTAGAGTCTGTGCTTGATTCATTATGTAGTTGCTGCTCACCTCAACCTCACAATTGCCTTGCTAAATGTCCCAGACTCTAGGGTTACAAATGTAGGTTATAGCATCAAGGTTCATGCTAGGATCTTCAAACTGTAACAGAACCTACGTTGGTGGTCTGCGCTCTGTGTGCTACCAGTTTTGCGAGCTTCGTGCAAGAGGTTGGGAGATTGAAACACACAAAAGACACACAGAGAGACAGAGACACAGGACCTCTAGTCACTGGTGAGAAGCTCCCTATTCAAGAACACCAAGGAGGCTTATATACCCAAAACAGTCAGGTGGGCCAACAGGTGGAAACCTTATCCTCTGATTCTCAAGGCCAATGCAACACATGCTTGTGAAGCAGAGCTGGTAAACAACTTTGACACAGCTTTCAGTAACTCAAATCAGAAGGAAAGTAAAGATCACTAGCAGGGAAGAACAGCTGGAGGCCAGGACTCCAAATGGTCCCAACACATGGTAATTAGATTATGTATTTAGTATATCTCTTAGAATAGAATAATGTAGTCCTTTGAGAATTCCAGTTGGCATCTTTAGGGCCTTCTTTTATTGGGTCCCTGCCATTGATCGGGCAGATTTAACTGACAAACGTACTTTCTGCCACCACACAGAAAATTTGGGTCATAACAATAGAAAATGTATTAATATAAGGCCCATATAGTTTGACTAGTGAACTCTACTTAACATTTACTGAATATATTGTATAACTGAATATTTATATCTTAAATATAACAAAAATAGTCCTAGTTATATCTTATGAGAATAGCATATTCCTCTTAATGAGAGTCTATAATGACATACAAAAATAAATCTAAAAACCATTGTCTTCAGGAATCCAGAATGTACAATGTATTTTGCAATCAAATCCACGAATGTACAAAATAGATTATAAATGCTTTTATAAACTTATTCACTGTTGCTTCAGTTATTATTTGAGTGCTTTTGAAGTGTGTGTTTTAATATTTTCCAGTTCTGGTGTTCCAGATACCTTTGAATAAATCTAGAAATGGTCTGGCTTTATTAATTTTTTCCTTTTTCTGTAACTTGAAGAATTTTATCAATTCCTACAATAAACAGGCTCCTGGAATTTGTGATCAGAATCCTTTTGCTGTTATTACCATTAAAAAAAAATAAAAGCACATGTTTTGTGGAAGAGAAATTTCTTTATTTGATATTTAGCAACTAAAAATTATTTAATACCAAAATTCAAGGTATAAAATGCAATCAGTTATATAATCCAGATTTTAAATGTTTTTCTTCTCTTTTTAGGCTGGTACTTGCCTCTATCTCCATGGAGACCTCCAATTGCCGCGCACCGTGCCCCCGTGTCTGCATTCGGTGCGCAGGCACCCAGTTCACGAGATTCTGGCAAGGGGCTGGAGGTTAAAATACACAGACACAGACAGAAAGACAGCGACACAGGTCATCCTTGAATTCCCCAAGAATGCCCCCTTTATTGTGTTCAGGGGCAGATTATATAGAGATAGCCACGCCCCAGCCAAACCCACCAGAAACCACTCTGCCTGCCCTCAGGAACTCCTGAAGGTCTCCTGCTCAGAGCAGCTGTAGGCACTCAGATCAGGGGATTACAAGAAATTCAGGATCTGGGGTCTCACTGCTCCCAGTAGGTACTAATTTTATCTGAAGTGATTATGATATTCTTTAGGGATAAAATCAAGTAATTTAATGCCAGGAGTTAAATGTAAGTAAGGGGCATCAGCCAGATATGATTGAAGGTCTATGAAAAAGGGAGCAGACGTTCACCTTTCTAGTTATCTCTGTGACCTTGTGCATATTGATTATCAAGGGAATAAATGTTCAATTATATTTTTACTAAAAGTTAAGAAATATGTGTTTCTCCTTCTACAAAACCAGTGGCGATTCCCTCTTGGTTTAATTTAAGAGTATTAATGTGGATAAGATTGTTGTTATTATTTGTAGTCAGTTAGGAAATACAAAACAATAAGGGGACTGGAGAGATGGCTCTGAGGTAAGGTTACTGGCTGCTGGCTGTTCTTCCAAATGTCCTGAGTTCAATTCCCAGCAACCAAGTGGTGGGTCACAAAAATCTATAATGAGATCTGGTGCCCTCCTCTGGTGAGTAGACATATGGTCAATAAAAAGCTGTATACATAAATAAATAAAGCTTAAAAAGAAAAAAGAAAAAGAAAAACAAAGCCTAGTAGTGGTAGCTCAAGACTTTTATCCCAGCACTAAGAAGGCAGAAACAAGCGGATCTTTATTAATCCTCTGCCAGGACAGGCTCCAAACCTACAGGCAAATGCAGTCTCAGGGGAAAGTGAGGAGAGAGAGAGGGGGAGAGGAGGGGGAAGGAGTGGTGAAAGGGAAGGGAGAGGGAGAGGGGAAGGGAGAGGAGAGAGAGAGGAAAAATGTTACTAAATGCACATCACATCTAAATTGCTGCCTTAGGGTTATATACCTATGTAAAGACACCATGAGCAAGACAACTCTTACAACAGAAGACATTTAACTGGGAATGGCTTAAAAGTTCAGATGTTTATTTCATTATGTGGGGAGGGGATTCATGACAAGGCACTCAGGCAGATTTGTTGATGGAAAAGGAGTCAAGAGTTCTACATCTGGATCATCAAGCTGCAGAGAGAGAGAGAGAGAGAGAGAGAGAGAGAGAGAGAGAGAGAGAGAGAGAGACACAGAGAGAGAGAGAGACAGAGAGACAGAGAGACAGAGAGAGAGAGAGAGAGAGAGAGAGAGAGAGAGAGAGAGAGCACTTGGCTTGATCATTGGAAATTTCACAGCCCATAGCCAGTGACAAACATCAAGAATGAGGCCACACCCACACCAGCAAGGCCACATCTTCTAATAGCACCATTACCTATGAACCTAACAGGCCATTTTCATTCAAATCACAACCACCATTTATACTTTAGGCACTATAGCTGGTATTATTGGTGGATCCTTAAGAATCCAATGTGTCTTATTATAATGAATAACATTTGGAGCCTCAATTCTCTTTTTTTCAATTCTCTTAATGAAATGTCTGTTCAAATATTGTCTGTTATTTTGATGCTTTGCTCATTACAGAGCTTTAAGAATTTATTATACTTGGGAGACAATTTTATTGTCAGATATATGTATATTTCCTTTTATGCACTCTACCTTGTCTTTTCCTTCATATGACTCAGAAAATTAGCAACATGATGAAGTTGAAATTACAATATTTTCTTATCAGTGTTTTTGTGTCATATGAATCTTTGCCTTACTGGAGGCATGAAAAGACCACAAATAATTGTACGACAAACTTCAATTTTTATGCAGTTTTATCAGTATCTTCCTTACTAATAAAATGATCTGATAAATCAATTTTCTTTTAAGCACTCATTTAACTGAACTTCATTTTTGATAGATTGTTGAGTCATTTTCATTGTTTTCAGATTTTACTTAATTTATATTGTGTAGAATATTTATGTATTCTCCTTTGTACCTCAACTTTATTTTACATACAGAAGTAATAAGACTATTGCTAACTCTTGGGCTATTTATCACATTTATCAGTTAATCTTAGTTGGGGTTACACCTTTACAAGATTCTATGTGCGTAAAGGTATGCAGCTTTCCACCTGTTGATCCCATGTCTTCTGCCTACTTTGGGATGCAGCCTGCTTGCTGACTGTCCTCTTGGAAATATTCCAGGTGCTGCCAGGAGAGAAGTGGAGAGAGCCAGGCATCCTCGAAGATTAAGGAAATGATTGCTCTCTTTATTTTTCTATCCTCTGACAATGCTTATTTGTGACAGTTTATATAACTTTCCTTTTGTAGTGCAGATACTCATATTAATAAAACTAACCAGGAGACCTCTTATATTTATTCTTAATAATATATTCCAGTGTGAATTTGTATATTTACATATGGAACATGAAAGCTGGTGCCTGATTTTGAAGTTCAGAAGAGAATGTTGGATCTCCTGGAGTTGGAGGTGCATGTGGTTTTGAGTCACTCAGTTGGTGTGCAGGAATCAAACTCACACCTTTTGAAAGAGCAGATAGAGCTCATAATAACTGAGATATATTCTCAGTCTCTCAATAAGCTTTATCTTTAAGAAATTTCTGTCCCTGATGCAGATATTGACTGATATAGTTATAGTTCTCAGTTTCTCAAATACTGAATAAAACTTTAAAAACTAAATATTAAATACTGCTTAGAAAATGAGTGTAAACTCTGCTAAGAATGAACTATGTTTATTTTCAAGTTCTATGAAGTTGTAAATTAAAGCCCAGTTTTGAACAAGTGTATTTCCCAAAACATAAAAGTAAATTAATGTGCTATTTATTTGCTCATTTAATTTTGTTATTATATTACCACTGTACACTTAAAAACTCCAAAAAGCAGTCAGCAAATAATGTTGTAGGACTGAGCATAGCAAGTGAATCTTGGAAGTGGAAGAGGCTGCACCTCATAAGCATAATGAATGAATGAATGAATGAATGAATGAATGAATGCTTTCACTGTTCTCAATTGATTTGTCTAACATTGGTATATTTATTTAACATGGTTTATATTTTACAAAATATAAAATTTCTCTAATATAAATAATGTTGTGTTGGAATCCAGGGAGATATTTCAGTGGGTAAAAGCACTTTCCACACAAGCAGGAAACTTCAGCTCAGTTGCGATGAAGGTGGACAGAAAGAACTGAATCCACAGATTGTCCTCTGACTTACATATGCATGCCCTGAAGATGTATACCTACACAACCATCACAAACACAGATTACTAATAACTTTGAAATACTAAGTACAATGACAACGTTTAAAGACAGAGTTTAGTTGAACTTTAGAAGGGAGCTTTGACACTGTCTATGAGGAATTGTTTTGATTGGTGTGGGGAAACCTGCATTCGGTAGGTGATCCCATTTCCTGAGTAAGGACTGTATTGAAAGATAAGAAAGGAAGCAGAACCACAAGCATGCAATCACTAACCCATTGCTCTCTGTTTTTGATATTGGATGCAATGTGATAAACTCCCTTAAGCAACTGATGCCATGATTTCCCTGTCATGATGGATGGTATTATAGCGACTTTGAACTGTGAGCTAATAAGACTTTACTCCTTAAATTTTTTGAGGTAGTTTATCATAACAGGAAGAGAAAGTAAAACACATGTTAAAATAGTGAACATGATGCAATTGCATTGTTGAATTTATGATCAATTTTACTATCATCTCCTTGAAATTAGGGAAGCTAATTTAAAAATCAAAGGGAAATTTTGTTGTTCAGATTACTAATTTCTCTAGCAGAAGTAGAAATCAGGGCTTGGATAATTGAACACATTTTCTAGTTATCATGTATCTCAAAATTTCCCTAAAGTTGTCACATGAGATTTTGTCATATAGGAAACATATCCTAAGGCTATAAATATTTTCCTTATGACTTATAAAATCAAACAGTTCACTCACAATGAGTAATTAGGAAAGTGAACTCGAAAAATTAGTTTATGATTAATCATCACAGAACAGGAGCAACCAAAAGTAAAATCCATTCTCCCTGGCTGTTGAGAAACAATTTAAACTAAATTAAGGAACAAGCAGATACAAAATCCTTGAATCATGGTAGATGGGATTATAGATTTAAACCAAAGTCCAAATCAGGAGCACCAAGAAACAGCTCAGCCATAATTCTAAGGTCAGACACAGGGGTTTGTGAAGCATAAGATTTGCACTGATTCTCTTATATTAAGTTAGTGTAGAGAAAGAAATAATTCACATAAAACTAAGAGAAAACTCTGCCCAAAAGCACATAATTATTTTTGCAATACTTTTATCTTTCTTTTAATCAAACTTACTCTCTCTGCGTCACTCTCCTTCATAAACTCATTAAGTAGAAATTATCTATCTTCCTGAAAGGCATCAAAATCATAGCTGGGAACCACTACTATAGCTCATCTCTCATTTTAGTTGCTTATAAAACTTAATGAACTCTGAAATTTTGGAATTTTAGCAAAATATAAACCTTCAAGATGTCTATTAGATCCTATAGGATCCAAAATTTTAATTAAAGAATGTAAACAACATGCAATTCTTTGATGGACAAAACAAATAATCATTGATATAAAAGTAAGAAGAATATGAATAAATCAATATTTGTTTATTTTCTTGATACATTTTATTATCACTTAGATTTTTTAATGCAAAATTTGTTCATACTCTTTTCCCTCCTCCCAAGCATACCAGGTCCTTCCCACCTTCCTACCTATCTGACTTACCTTTTTTTGTTGTTCTTGCTCAAAAACAAGGCAAAAAAACACAAAAAATGACAATGACAAATAATCGAATATAACAGAAAGTGCCTAACCAAGCAAAAACAACAACAACAAAAAAACATACAAATACATTGATTCTGTTTTGTGTTGGCTACTACTACATCAGTTAGGCTACTACTACTTCCCGGCACAGTGCCAGTCCTGGAGTTTAGTTGATGCCGTCAGTGTTGCTCCATTGGAAAGCACTGCTCTCCTTTGTATACGGTACCAGGTGCAAAGAGCTACTTGTTTAGTGATGAGACGTTGTTTTAATTTCCCTATTCCATGGGGATTTATCTGGTTTGAATTTGTTCTTTCTTCTCTTATAATTTTTTAGTGTTATCAACCCTGTACTATCTGAAAGAAACTTTTTCCTTGGAACGTTCAATCACCTCTGACTCTTACAGTCTTTTGGCCTTGTCTTCCATATACATCCCTGTACCTTGAGGTAGGAGGTTTGATAATGTTATCCCACGTAGGTGTGAGTGTTCCCAGGTCCCTCTCTCCCTTATCTTTGTTTAGTTAGTATTCTGTCCTCTCATCTACTGACAAAGAAGCTTCTCTAATTAGGCAGAGTAATGCTTTTCTCTCTGGGTATAATAATATATAATAATATATAATTTTATTGCCATGTTCCTTTAACAGAATAATAGCAATATTTTTCTGCTTGGGTTCAGACCCAGCTAGTCCTAGTTCGGCAGTGTCAGGTATATTTTGCATCTCATAGAGAGTCTCTTATGTGCAATCAGAAGTTAGTTAGTTACTCCCAATATCAATGCCATTGTTATGTCATTATATTTTGCAGGCAGGTTGTAATTGTAGGTCACAGAACATTAACTGGATATTAAGGATAGCTCTTCCTCTTTGAATCTTTGCATAGAAACTTCCAGCATCATGAACTCAAGTTGGACTCCTAGTTGGACATGAGTTCAACATCTTTTTGTTCAATGGCATTAGTAAAATATGTTTTCAGGAACAAGACAGCTTTTGGGTCATAAGGCATGAATTAATAAACAAATTCAGGATGATCTCATAAGGCACATTCTTAATTAAAGGTCTATAAACTTTCGAATACAATGTGATTTCCCATCTAGCCCATCTTTATTTATCCTTATTCATTTGTGTCATTTGTATATTCCTTAAAAATGTTTTTGAAGAATACTAAGAGACTATCAAAATCAATATGACTCTATGGATATTAATTATCTTGTGGTATCCTAGATGGAAACTTGGAAGTCAAATAATGAAGATTATAATGAAAATTATTTTTAAAAGTTTAAATTGTGATGAATAAAGATTTATTGACATTAAATAAATATCAATTGATATTGCATAACTACAATGTGAACAATATATATCATTATCATAAAATAATGTGTACATAATATAGGTAACATCAACAATGTACTTTTACACATCTGTATAAATATATATTTATTTCAAAGGAAATTTGTTACTAAAAAGAAAAAATTAAGAATTGAGAAATATAATAGAGGGAAGAGGCATGAATATAATAAAAGTATATTGTATGGATTTTTCACAGAACCATTAACAATGAAAAAATAGTAAATATAAAGCTGAAAAGAAAAAGAAACAAGCAAAAATCCTGTTGTATTTCATCTTAAGCAGATATTGTTAAGTTGGGAGCATAGCCCCAGCCCCTGGCCTGGGAGTTGCTTTGCTCTGGACTCCAAATACAAGCATGACAGGTCAGGACCACTCCCAAAGGTTATTTAAGGGGCCTCCTAGAGGAGGAACAGGTGGTTTTATGGATCTGCATGAGCTCCCATGAGTGAGATTGCTGAACCCGTGTTCCTGAACTTCTGATGTCAACATGCTGCAGTCTGAGAAGGAAAAAACATGTTCTGATGGTTGGTAATTCTTGCCTTCCTTATAGAACTACTACACAAATTGCCAGACATTAATAAATCAAATTTACTCTGGAGCTGGCCTAAGAATGTCACCGAATGTTTGTCAGTTTATCCACATCATGTCTTGGGACACAGAACTTATTTTTGCCAGTATAGTGTTCGTCTGCTACTGAAATAGATGGTCTGGAAAACAAGTGCCTCAGAAATTTTCCCTCTGGGGAAAAGAGACTTGTTAAAGCAATAGAGCACTATTATGGAGGCAATGAGTGATGGATCCTCTCTTCAGAAAATGAAAAGGAATGGCATAAAAGTTTCTGCTGATATTCAGAGAATGGAAGAGTTAAAACTTTGAGAGTTAGAAATGGCAATGCAATTGGACTATTGGAGAGGGAAAAGTCTCATACCTCACCTATCACAGAAATGTTTTCTTGTTTTTTTATTAGAACAAAGTTATGAGAATTGTGATTTGATAAATTATGTGTTTATTGTTAATTTTCATACTATAGTTATGGTATTGACCTGTTATTTTTTGTATCTGCCTTGGTTCACTATGAAGATGTTACTGGTTAGGAAAAGATTATAGCTTTCCTGAGAAAAATTTGATATTGAGTCCTTATATTTGATATGTTTAATAAGACAAATTTGGATATTAATGCAAATAAAACTGTAAAGGCATTCTAGAGCATCCTAGTCATTGCATCTTGGTCTTTTCTACTTCTTTATTGGGAGATAGTGTGGCCATAAGAACATGTGTCATTATCTGCTTACTGATGACTATCTAGTTACTTGTGAACTCTCTCAATGGAAAGTTGTCTCAGATGTATGTAGCATCAACCTACACACTCTCCCTTAAACCTTTATGAACAGAGATTGGTAGTCAATGATAGGTAATATCATATTTTTCTTCCACAAAATCTAGAGCATTGGGTGCATAATGGAATGCATGTACTGATGACTGTTAAGTCTGGAGGTGGAAGAAGACAACCTAAGGCAGAAACAGTCATCTCTCCTGTAGCAGAAGCATAGGCTGTAATAAATAAATAAATAAAAAGGGAGGAATATATTGGAGCCCACAAATGTGGACTCATTACACCTTGACCAAAGGTCAGAGACTTCAGGCCTATTCTTGCTCATTTAAGGTTATTGATAGGAGGTTTGCCTTAAGGTATGGCTACTGACAGGATGTCTTAACCTAAGGTCTGGTTACTTGGTCATTTGGAAATTAAGGTGGTAATTACTGTTACTTGTTTGTATCATGATAAAGAAGTTTTGACTCCACATCCCCACCCCACTTAAGGATTCAGGTTTTTAAAGATCATGAAAAATAAACACAGGTAGACTCAGTATTTACTGGGTTGCCCTCCAAACTCTTTTCTGTGCCTATGTATATTTCTTCTGTATCTCTGCTTTTTCTACTCAATATTTCTAATCCACATGACCTTACTCTGGAACATATGAACACATCAGCGCTGGATCCCAACATATCTTATCCCAATGTGGAACCCAAACAAATAGCCCTGAATGTGGGACTTCTGAAAAAAAAATTCTCTGCTACAGCTTTAGCAGATGAAATAAACTCTTGGGCTGGGAAAATGGACCAGCAAGTAACAGTCTTGCTAGCAAATGGAGAACATAAAATTTAGATCCTGGCACCCATGTGAAAGGACAGGTGTGTTGACATATGCAGATAAGAATAGATCTTTCTTCATCAAAAAAGCTTCCTTTTGTAACACATGGAGACTACTACAGTGTGGGTTCATTTTCTATCACACAGGAAGCTCTCAAAGAATCACATGGAGATTTACTTCTAATTATGAAAATTGCCAATGGCTTAGGCTTGTTTCTAACTAGCTCTTATAAATTAACCCATTAGAAATTCCAATTTCTATTAACTTACTGTCTTCCTCATGGCTTTATTATCTTTACTATGTACTTCCCATGCTGCTTTCCTGCTTCCTCTGGGTTTGCTGACAATTCTCCCCTTCTACTTTCCAGATCCTAGCTATTGTCTGTTCAGCTTTTTCTTAAGCCAATTAGAATGACACATCTTCACAGCATACAAAAATATTACCCCAAACATTACAGAAAGCTGTAACAGTTCAAAATGCAAGGAACAAATACAGTGGGGGTATCTAACCCCAGCTGATCCATCTATAGCAAAAATCCTTCACTTGAAGCTCAGAGAAAATCTCAGAAGTAGGGTGGAAGGACAGAAAGAACTAGAGGACAGACATTTATGCTGCTATATCATGTCTAATATATATGACAGACAACATTGGGCATTGAATCTCAACAATCTGCTTGCATAAACAAGGTTGATATAATAATAAGTTTAGTTGACATACCAGCATAGATATGGGAAATTATTACAAGATCTCATCACTAGATGAAGCGCTACAGACAAGGAAGTGCTACTCAGAAAGAAAGAATTTGAACCAGGTATCTTTGCTCACGTGCTCTCTAATATATTACACAGTTTCAATTAGTCAGACCTAAACAAATTTACATAGGACTAATACTAAACTGATTGACTTGGATATATGTGTATATATGCACACACATTAATTAAAGAATAAGAATTTCAGAAGGAGTTACAAAGGAGGATTTGGGAGGGTAAGAGGGGTAGAAATGGTATATACATAGTATTCATAAATAAAAATCTCAAAGAGAGAAAGCAAACTACTTTAATTCAAAAATGAACAAACCAGCAAACAAAGGGAACAACCAAGAATGGCTTTACAACTGTTTAGAACTATAACCCCATTGTCAAGGTGGGAGGTTGGAAACAGAATTGCATGGACTTCCAGGCTGCAGTTTCAAGGAAAGAACCTTTCCATTAACTAAGATATATACTTCCTTGCTCCCATATCCACCCTTCCTTTATCTCAACCATCCCATTCCCCCACGCTCTCCCATCCTCCCCTTCACACTTTTCTCTCCCCATCTCCCCTTAGCCCCATCCCACCCCACTCCCAAGTTCCAAATTTGTGCCTGGCAATCTTGTCTACTTCCAATATCGAGGAGGATAACTATATGTTTTTCTTTGGGTTCACCTTCTTATTTAGCTTCTCTAGGATCACGAATAATAGGCTTAATGTCCTTTAGTTATGGCTAGAAACCAATTAAGAGTGAGTATATCCTATGTTCATGTTTTTGGGTCTGGGTTGCCTCACTAAGAATAGTGTTTTCTATTTCCATCCATTTGAATGCAAAATTCAAGATGTCATTGCTTTTTACCACAGAGTAATACTCTAATATGTATATATTCCACACTTTCTTCATCCATTCTTCAATTGAAGGGAATCTAGGTTGTTTCCAGGTTCTGGTTATTACAAATAATGCTGCTATGAACATAGTTGAACAAATGCTTTTGTAATATGGTAGGGCATCTCTTGGATATATTCCCAAGAGTGGTATTGCTGTGTCCTGGGTTAGGTTGATCCCGAATTTCCTGAGAAACTGCCACACTGCTTTCCAAAGTGGTTGCACAATTTTGCATTCCCACCAGCAATGGATGAGTGTACCCCTTACTCCACATCCTCTCCAGCAAAGGCTATCATTGGTGCTTTTGATTTTAGCCAATCTAACAGGTGTAAGATGGTATCTCAAAGTTGTTTTGATTTGCATTTTCCTGATCGCTAAGGAGGTTGAACATGACCTTAAGTGTCTTTTGGCCAGTTGAACTTCTTCAGTTGAGAATTCTCTGTTCAGTTCAGTACCCCATTTTTTAATTGGGTTAATTAGCACTTTAAAGTCTAGTTTCTTGAGTTCTTTACATATTTTGGAGATCAGACCCCTGTCTGTTGCGCGGTTGGTGAAGATCTTCTCCCAGGCAGTAGGTTGCCTTTTTGTCTTACTGACAGTGTCCTTTGCTTTACAGAAACTTCTCCGTTTCTGGAGGTCCCATTTATTCAACATTGCCCTTAATGCCATTTTAGGGTTGGCAAGAGTCTTGACTCTAGAGGGGTTCCCAGGTGTCCAGGGAGATATCCCCAGCTAGGTCCTTGGGCAGCTGAGGAGAGGGAGCCTGAAATGGTGCGATCCTATAGCCATACTGATGAATATCTTGCATATCACCATAGAACCTTCATCTGGCAATGGAGGGAGATAGAGAGGCAGCCCCACATTGGAGCACCGGACTGAGCTCCCAAGGTCCAAAGGAGGAGCAGAAGGAAGGAGAACATGAACAAGGAAGTCAGGACCGTGAGGAGTGCACCCACCCACTGAGATGGTGGGGCTGATCTAATGGGAGCTCACCAAGGCAAGCTGGACTGGGACTGAAAAAGCATGGGATAAAACCGGACTCCCAGAACATGGGACAATGAGGGCTGCTGAGAAGCCAAGGACAATGGAACTAGGTTTTGATGATATTGCATGTACTGGCTTTGAAGAGGCCTAGCCTATGTGAATGCTCACTTTCCTAGACCTGGAAGGAGGGAGGAGGACCGTCGACTTCCCTCAGGGCAGGGAACCCTTACTGCTCTTCGGGCTGGAGAGGGAGGGGGAGAGGATTTGGGGGAGAGGGAGGTAAATGGGAGGCGGGGAGAAGGCGAAATTTTTAATTAAAAAAAAAAAGAACCTTTCCATAAAGAATGCACAGCAGTCAATATTCAGAACATCCAACATCTTTTGACCTCTATGTATTACACAGGCACAAACACCTCCATACAAACATACATAAAAACAATCATGCGTACACAAGAAGCACACCCATGCCTTATATCACAAAGGAAAGTAGATATTCTGATGTATACATTTTCCATTGTTTGAACCTATAAGTGAGAAATTTCAAATTGTAGGATGAAAAGAGTTCAAACTTGTTCAACTATATTCATAGCCTCATTATTCATAATAACCAGAGCCTGGTAACAACCTAGATATCCCTCAACCAAAGAATGGATAAGGAAATTGTAGTACATTTACAGAGTGGAATACTAATCTACAGTAAAAAAAAATAACAATACCTTGAAATTTGTAAGCAAATGGGCAATACTAAAAAAAAAAAAAAAAAAAAAAAAAAAAAAAAAAAAAATATTGAGTGAGGAAACCCATACCCAGAAATAAAAATATAGTATTTACTTTCTCAAAAGCAGATAATATACATAAAGCAAAATATAACCACTCTACAGTCCACAAACCCGGGGAACAAAGAAAGAGGCACATATATGAATCCACACAGGAAGGAGAACAAGATAAAAACTCCTGAGTAAATTGTAAGTTTAGGAGGGAGGGGCGGAAGAGGACTTGGAAAAATATTATAGCTCAATAAAACAATAATAAAAAAATCAAGTAACAGTAATCTACAAACATCAATTTGCATTTGAAGAAAAGACTAAATATTAAATTTATAACTTAAAATGCCTAGTCTAGCCTAGTGTACAATAACATGAAAGTCAGTATCCCTTGTCCTTTCTCTATCCATGTCTGCCTGAGGACTGATCCATTTTTGTGTGGACCCAGTGCAAGCATGTTTCGTTACTTTGAGTTTGTGATTGCAGTGACTGTAGCTTGCCCAAAGGCAGTATTTTGGAGTATTTTCTCTCATTTTGGTTTTACTTTCTTTTTCATCCAAATTCTACAATGTCTCCTGAATATTGGGGAGGAGAGTACAAATGTCTTGGTTACAGACACGCACTCGTCCCCCAGAGTCTCAAACCCTTACACAGTCACGAATATCTGCATTCATCAATTTCCATGGCTGAGAGTAGCATTAGTTCAGGAGTATGATCCTAAATATTTAGATAACAGCTTAAGGTTCTATTTATTTCATTGACTATTTGCTACTAAGATAGATTCAAGGGAGGGGAATCATTACTTCTGATATATAGGCTTTTGACCCCATCAGGCTTTAATGGATAGTTCTAATCCATTAGACACATAGGTGGGACTGGTTAGACTACGGGATACAAAATGATATCAAATGTCATGAATCTGGGAAAGGGACTGGAAAAATAAATGGGTATTTATAGGGATGAGTGAAACAGAAGAGAGTTTGGGGGAATAATCAGAATATTTTACATACTTGTTTGAAAATGGCAAACAAAAAGTTAATCAAAAAATAAAAGCAAATGGTATTAATATAAATACAATTTCTATATGTAACTTTTAAAATATGCCTATTTGGGATATTATTATGTATTACATTATTTTTCCCTTCCTTTCATGTCTCTAAACCTTCCCTTATTTCCCATCATGCTCTTCTTTAAATCAATGACCTCTTTATTCACTAATTATTGTTAAATTCATATATATGTATACATGTATATTTTTAAATATGACCTGTTCCATCTGTATAATGTCACATATAAGTATGTTTTCAGGTAGCAGATAACCTGCTGGTATGTTTTTCCATGGAGAAGGCTATTAGTTTTGCTCTCAGCAGTTTTTAGCTGATTATAATTCTTCCTGTGGGACTGAGGTCTCTTAGGCTTTCCCCTGTGCATGCTGTGGCTATTGTCCTTGTTCAGATCCTGTTTAAGTTGTCATTGTTTAGGCAACCAAGCAAAATACAGATCTGTTGAGTCTAGTACCAGTAGTTAAAGCTACAAAACAATTCCTGTACCTAGGACTCAAGGATCTTTGCAGAAGAGGTAGTAAAATGATAGTAAGAGCGAGAGGAACAGGGAGTTGGCAGTGAAAGTCTAATGGGAAAGTGAGAAGATATGCCACTTTTCAGTGAAAAAAAGTAAGACTTTATTGTGAGGTGGTTTTAAAGAAAAAATTAAATGTCCACATTGTTTGGATACTAATGGATACATTATATTTATGTATGCATGTATTTATTTAGCCTAGCAAGCACAGTTTTCCTTTGCTCCTTTCTTTTCCCTCTGCCTCTGCCGCCCATCCACTCTTCCGCCATCAAATTCAGAATGGCTAAGGTTTCCAATGACAGTCAACAGGCATAACATATCAATTGGAGCAGGAACAAGCTCCTCCCCCTTGCATCAGGCTGGGCAAATCATTTTACTATCCAAAGATCCATACTTCAGGGACAAGTTCTGGTCCCCCTGTTAGGGCAACTTTGTCACCCACATGCAGACATCCTAGTTCAGTCTCATGTCAGTTCCCTAGTTGTCAGTACAGATTCCATGATAAAGAAGCTGAGAGAGAAATCAGAGAAACATCACCTTTCACAATAGCCACAAATAACATAAAATATCTTGGGGTAACACTAATCAAGGAAGTGAAAGACCTATTTGACAAGAACTTTAAGTCTTTGAAGAAAGAAATTGAAGAATATACCAGAAAATGGAAAGATCTCCCATGCTCTTGAATAGGTAGGATCAACATAGTAAACATGGCAATCTTACCAAAAACAATCTATAGATTCAATGCAATCCCCTTTCAAAATCCCAACACAATTCTTCACAGACCATGAAAGAACAATAATCAACTTCATATGGAAAAACAAAAAACCCAGGATAGCCAATAAAATAAAGGAACTTCTGGAAGCATAACCAGCCCTGACATCAAGCTCTATTACAGAGCTACATTAATGAAAACAGCTTGGAACTGGCATAAAAACAGAGATGTTGACCAATGGAGTTAAATCAAAGACCCAGATATTAACCCACACACCTATGAACACCTGATTTTTTTTTTTTTGATTTTTCGAGACAGGGTTTCCCTGTAGTTTCTAGAGCCTGTCCTGGAACTAGCTCTTGTAGATCAGGCTGGCCTCGAACTCAGAGATCCGCCTGCCTCTGCCTCCCGAGTGCTGGGATTAAAGGCATGCGCCACCACCGCCCTGCTTGAACACCTGATTTTTGACAAAGAAATAAAAATTATTCAATGGAAAAAAGAAAGTATCTTCAGCAAATGGTACTGGCATAACTGGATGCCAACATGTAATAGAATGAAAATAGATTCATATCTATCATCATGCACCAAACTCAAGCGCAAATGGATTAAAGACCTCAATATAAATTCAACCACACTGAACATGTTAGAAGAAAAGGTGAGAAGTAGTCTTCAATGCATGGGCACAGGAGAATACTTCTTAAATATAACTTCAGTAGCACAGATACTGAGAGCAAAAATAAATAAATGGGAACACTTGAAACTGAGAAGCTTCTGTAAAGCAAAGGACACTTTCAATAAGAGAAAAAGGCAATTTACTGAATGGGAAAAGATTTTCACCAACACCACATCAGACAAAGGATTGATCTCCAAAATATATAAAGAGCTCAAGAAATTAGACATTAAAATTCCAAATAACTCAATTAAAAATGGGGTACTGAACTAAACAGAATTCTCAACAGAAGACTCTCAAATGGCCCAAAAGATACTTAAGGAAATGTTCAACATCCTTAAATCAAAACAACTCTGAGATACCATATTATACTTGTCAGAATGGGTAAGATCAAAAACACTAATGATAGCTTATGCAGAAGAGGATTTGGAGTAATAGGAACACTCATCCATTGCTGGTAGGAATGCAAACTTGTACAACCACTTTGGAAATTAGTATGATGGTTTATCAGAAAATCGGGAATCAACTTTCCCAAGGATCCAGCAATACCTTGGGCATGTACTCAAAAGATGCTCAATCATACTACAAACGCACTTGTTCAACTATGTTTATAGCAGCATTATTTGTAATAGCCAGAACCTGGAAACAACCTAGATGCCCTCAACTGAAGCATGAATAAAGAAAATGTGGCACATTTACACATTAGAGTACTACTCAGCAGTAAAAAAATGACATCTTTAATTTTGCATGCAAATCGGTGGAATTAGAAAACACTATCATGAATGAGATAACCCACCCAAAAAGATGAGTATGGTATGTTTTTATACATAAGTGGATACTAGCTATAAACAAAGGACATTGAGCCTATAGAAGCTAAGTAATCCTAAAGAAGTTAAATAATAAGGTGAACCCAGAGAAAAATATAGACCCACATGGAAATTGGAAACAGACAGTATTGGCTAACAGGGTTGGGTGCATGGGGGTGGGAGGAGAGGGGATGGTAGCATGAAAAGAGAAGGCGAGAGGGGAGGGGAAAGGACAACTTGAAGGAATGGATTGGTCAAGATGTAGGAAGGACAGAGATGAGAGCAAGGAGTGAGATATCTTGAGAGAGGGAGTCATTATAGGTTAGGAGAAACCTGGCTCTAGAGAAAATCTCAGGAATCCAAAAGGATGACCCCACCTAGGACCCTGGCCAATAAAGGAGAGGGGGCCCATTCTTGACTTGCTCTGTAGTTGGACTCATGGTTATCTTAAATATCAGTATAGAGCTTTCATCCAGCAACTGATAGAGACAAAGGCAGTGACCCACCATAGAGCACTGGACTGAGCTCCCAAAGTCCAGTTGAAGAGTGGAAGGAATAAGAACATGAGCAGGAAGTCAAGACCATGATGAGTTCACCCACTGAAACATTTTCCTGAGCTAATGGAAGCTCACCAACTCCAGCCTGACTGGGAAGAAACAAGCATAGGACAAAACTAGTTCCTCTGAATGTGGTTGACAGTTGGCATGGCTGGAGTAGACTGTGGGGCTACTGGCAGTGGCATCAGGATTTATCCCTACTGCATGTAATGGCTTTTTGGAATCCTATTCTCTTTGGATGTATACCTTGCTCTGCCTAGATATAGAAGGGAGGGCCTTGCAACTTCCACAAGCAATGTGCCTTACCCTCTTTGAGGATTAGATAGGGGTGGGATGGGAGGGTGTGTGGAGGGAATGGGAACTTGGATTGCAATTCTTCTTTTAAAAATCTAATTAATTAAAAATAATCTACTCACAGAGAAAGTTTTTTTAAATAAAATATATGTGGTATTTTGGGAATATCAGCCACTTAATTGTGATTGATAATATTTAATTCATTTAAGTTTTACTAAAATCATGAAATAAGATTACAGAGATTTTGGAAAAAGTATTTCTTCAAAGGGACTCCTTAAGAATATGCACATAAATGCTCTGACACCGATGTAAATGATTGTTGCAATTTTACTCTTCAGTACACTTTCTTGACAAATTGCACAGCAAACAATTGCTACCAATCAGTTTCTGATTTTGAGTCAAGAGCCCTCTGTCAACGCAGTGTCTCTCGAGGACCATGACAAAGAGCAACACAAAACACCATTAACAGAAGAGGCTTGCTAAATAACATTTGGAGTAGATAATATAAAACAACATGATGACTTTAAGATGTAGAATTATGCTCCATGGTTTTAAAAACATAATGATTTATCTTCCATTTTCTGTAGCTTACGAAAAGAATATATTACAGGATTTTAATTACTCCACCTAGGCATTTTCACTTTATCAATTCTTCTAGTGCTGGTTGTACTCAGGGGCTGAGAGCACATCTTGATTAATTTTTTTTCCCACGGTGTAGTTCAGCCTTTCAGAGAAAGGATATAAAGCTACATCTACAAGTATTTGTGACTGTTAAATCAGGATACATGTCACATCCACTGTGGCTTCTGATGAAGTCATGGACTCATTCATGGGGAGATGAATGAAAGGTCCATTAAAATCAAAACTGTTAATGTGGCAAATCAAAGCTTTTAAGGGTTTGTGTAATGTTATGGTAACTAATGAAATCAATATCCAGGTCAAGCTAAAACTATTAGGCCGTTCTTTGAATTTCTAATTCCCCACAGTTAGCCAACTCACTTAAGTTGGGAAAATCCAGTATTACTATAGTCCCCTAATGTTTTAAAAGCTTGTCATTCAGGGAAAAATGTCTGTTTTTTGGCATCATCCCTCGAGAGTCCACTAGTCTAACAAGAACACATAGTAAGGCACTAATTTTAAATACACTAAATTTATTTTAGGACACACATTTTGAAAGTTTTGCATACTTTTAGTCTATGAAGAATGACTTTAATTTGTGAATGATTTTTTAAAAATAAAGCAACGCCAAATGAATTGTGGATAGCATATGCCCTTATGAAGTTTGTATTGTTCTTTCAACACCAGCAGTTGCATACAGTTTCATGAATGAGGCACTGTATAGTCACACACTGTTATGTTTTAATGAAAAAGACATACATGATATTTAAATTTACAGATAATTTATGTATTCATTCATACATTTATAGTTTCATCAATACACTCAACAGAGTGTTTATTGAGACCCTATTCAAGCTCACATTGGGCACTGCACACAATATGTCTCACCCCTAATGTTTTCAGCTGCTAATAAAAGCAGTCAGCAGAAAACAAGCTAAAATGAAAATAATATGTTGTAAAGAAAATTGTCACTAACTGAAAAACTGGATAATGTACAAAGGATTGGTTCAAGGGCACAGCAAAATGGAGCGTCATAGGAAATGAGCCATTATAGCACATACAGGACAATGGTGATCCTAAACATGAACCAGGAGCCTGGAAGATGATTGTATGCAGATTGAGTGCTCCTCATTCTTGCTATTATTTTTATTTGAATTGGAGATTTTCAAAGAAACAAAGCATAGGATAACTACAGACATGAACTTGATCTATGGGAGTTTTCAAGACAACCTATGTCTATCATGGGAAGTGAAGCAACACAATTAGCACTTGACTGTGCTATCTCTAAAAAAAATCACTATTTTACCCATGCTGTGAATAAGCATCATTTTTCATGTCCAGGTACAGGGTGTTCAGCAGTCAGTCACTTTCTAATTTTGGAAGTCAATATGAAGATTCAATCAAATGACAAAGAAGATGCACTTAAACTTACGAAATAAGAAAAGTATTTTATGCAGGAAACATTTTCTTTTGGAAGAATCTGTGTTATTTGTAAAGGGGAAATGTTAAGCTCTTGTAGCCCAAGCCAGAGGACAGAGATTGGGACCCTAGAACCTATACAGATGCCAAGAGGGCAAGTCTATCCTCTGAAATTAAACAATAAGGGGAGACTCTGGGGCAAACTGTTTAGTCAAACTAGCCATGTAGGAAAGTTCTAGGGACAAATGAAAAAGCCTGCCTCAAAGAACAATGTAGAGGAAAAATCAAGGAACATTCTTGACATCCCTCAAACCTCCACAAGCATGCATGTGCATATTCATAAACATCACTACAAATGTGCACACAAAAACACAGATACATTCACATATGTGTATACTCACATATACATACACACACAACATATACATGTGGGAAAAAAGATGAAAATAAAAAAACACTGTCATTAAAGTTTCACTTTGGTATGAAAGTAGAGTTTCTTTAACAGAATGGTAATTAAATAGAAAATTACCGTTAGAAAGGAAGTAGCCTGAAGAAGCCTAAAAGAAATGTGTATTATTTGCAGAAGCATCATCAATAATAGCACTGGGAATATTCAGTTATAGTTCCCATCATTTTAAATTTAGGTGAATATTAATAAAAACCTACTTAACATTCATATAATTAAACATTTTTTAGTCAATTTAATTTGGAACTGAATTTGTTAAATTCAACACTCTATTTTGACACTAGATGGATTTTGAGAAGTTCTCCATTTGACATTTGGGCAGTTCCCCTTCTGCTTTCTTTCGTTAAAGATCTATTAAATTCCTGAAGAGACAAGAAAGTTGCTAAATGTGAGGGAAATGATCCTTGAATTTAGAGACTTCACACTTCAGTGTGGGTAAGAGAAAGAGCGAGGGTGTTAATTCTGAAGTGCTAATTATGTATGGTCAGTAAAATAGGCAACTGAAAAGGATTTTCATGGCTTCTCAGGAACCTTTAGTGCTGAAGTTACATTTTAGAGTGTGTTTAGAGTTCAAAACACAGAAACAAATGGCGTGCTCCTTTCTAAATCTTGTAAGGCTGAGATGAAACACCTATTCACACAATTCCCTTGGACATAATTATGCATCCTCTTCCTGGAGAAAATCTTTGGACAATCTGCTTTTTAGGTTTTATTTAGGGTTCTTCCGAAAAATATAATTAGTAGGAATAAAGAAAAAGAGATTCATTCAAAGATCTTGGCTCATATGATCATGAAAGCTCATAAAATATATAAGCTTCTGTTTGTAAACTAGAGAAATAATAATAATAATAATAATAATAATAATAATACAGTTCAATTTCATATCCAATGTACTGAGCACCAGGTGATTTAAGAAGACCAGTTCCACTCTGAGTAGGAATGTCAACAATGACTGGAAGCAAGAAAGTTATTTTGTTCAAACGAAGCAAAAAATTCTCCCAATTCTAATTCTCTGTTCTTATCATCATTCAATGGTATTGAGAAGTTCACTTGCACTAGAAATAGCATTCATTTTGTCAAAACTGACTGATCCTAATGCATATCTCCTCCTGAAATACACATAGACAGGCATAGAAATGTTTGTTCGGCTATCTGAATAAACTTTAGCAGCTAAATTAGTTCTCTCTCTCTCTCTCTCTCTCTCTCTCTCTCTCTCTCTCTCACACACACACACACACACACACACACACACACATCAATAATTCTAGTAGTTACAAAGAAATCTTATGGCAGGGATTATGGGGAAAGTGGCATTTATAGGTTAGACACTGATGAATAGCCAGTGTACTACAGATTCTAATGAGAGTTGCAGACATGGCTTAGAAACATATCTGAATCCTAGCTGTTGTTTCTGTATATAAAATATTCCCCCAAGGCTCTTGACTTGAAGGTTTGAATCCTAACCCCATGTTCAGGAGAGAAATGTCAGAGAACTAACAGCATCTGCTGGCTATGACATAGTCAAAGTATTCATGCATTTTTGGATTCGTACTGGGAGGTGGTAAAGACTGAATTGTGGGGTATAATTGAAGGAACTGTGTCACTGTGGGTATACATTGGAAAGCTTTATCTCATCATTGTACTCTCTCTCTTTCTTTCACTGTGTATATGCGTGTATGTGTGTGTGTGTTTGTATGTGTTTGTGTATGTGTGTGTGTGTGCGTGCGTGTGTGCACACACACGCACATGCGAGTTTCTAGGGCTCTGTAGTCAAATGCTCTCTTCCGCACATTGCACCACTGTGGTCGTACAGCTCCCCTCAGACTCACAACAAAGACAACAGCTGACAGTCGTCTGAAAGTGCTGAAATTCTGAGACAAGCAACACTTTCTCCTTTAAAATGCTTTTCTGAGATTGCTGTAAGAAATATAGAAATACTGCCTCACACATTAGCCCAGGGACCTCTATTTAGCACAGACTAACTTCCCAGGAGGGCCCAACCTTCCCTAGACACCTCCACCAAGACTCCTCACTGTAAAGACAGGGACTCCATGCTGCATACCACACACTCTCTCAGAGTTACTACTTTTAAAATCTAAACATCTCCTTTCTGTCCTCCAGGCATAAGTGATAGTAAAACCTCAGGAACCTTTTGTTTCTTGCTATTTCAGAAGTGAGATGATCCAACTGTGTTGGTTACTCTGCCCTGCCTACAAACATATTCCACAATAATAAGGTGACACCAGGAGGCCAGTATTCGTTCCTTTTACATGTAATAATGGAATAAATGACAACTTTTCTTAATTTCTGCTTCTGTACCTGGAAATGCTACATTTTATAGGCTAGATTGCCTCTTCACATTTATGAGGAATCTTTAGAAAAAGTCTCAAATCCTTTTATAATAGTATTTTTCTGGTCGTGGGAAATTTCTAAAGTCTTTAAAAGTAATTTATTGATGAATTTTAGTCTGTCAATACCAAAATTTAATAGGGTAGATAAAGCAAAATAACTCACCCCTGATATTTATAGAGTAAAATTTCCCATTAAGGGTGTACGTCAAGAGTTCATGACATTTAATGAAAATGAAGAGCAGCCAGTAAAAAAGGGTAAGTTTGTTCATAATTCAGGAAGCTAGGTAACAAGGGAGGGCTCAAGGGTGGATGCATGAATCTCACTGTGAAGGGGAAATAGAATAGACACCAACAGTGGACAGGGGAAGTGTCTGGATGGAGGTAGATTAAGGATGGGAGCAGGAGAGATGAAGGTGCAGGGAGGATTGAGGGAGAGGCAGCTAGAATGAAGGGACATCCTAGGATGAGCTAGAAACTTAGTACAATGGTACCTCATATGGGGGATATGGAGATTCAACCGGTGACTCCTATAATCAATCAAGACTTCCAGTGGAGAAACTAGAACACCAACCCTGGCACAAAACCTTTGAACTGCTTAGGCAATTTGTCCTTCCTGAAAGTTGTGCTGGGGTAAAGGTAGCATAGAAACTGTGGGAGTGGCCAGCCAATGACTGGTCCAACTTGAGACCCAAACCATGAAAGAGAGCTCACCCCTAATACTGCCCAGAGGGCCAGCAACCAGAGGCAGGATAGAATCAAACAGTGGGAAAAAAGTGAATGAAATGATCCCTAATGATATTCTGCTATACTCATAGATTGAAGTCTAGTCCAATTGTCATAAGAGAGGCTTCACCCAGGAACTGATGGAAACAGATACAGAGATCCAACAATAACATTAGGCAGTGCTCTGGGAATCCTGTGGAAGAGGATGAGGAAGGATCTTGCAAATCAGAGGGGTCAAGAAGACCACAGAAAATCCAGAAAATTAACTAACTTTGGCTCATAGGAGCTCACAGAGACTGAACTGATAACCAGGAAGCCTGTATGGAACTGACTTAGGTACTCTGTATAAATGTTACAGTAGTATAGGTTGGTCTTCCTGTGGGACTCACAACAGAGGGAGCAAGTGCTGCCTTTGACTCTTTTGCTATCTTTTGGGTCCCTTTCTTTATAAGCGGTTTTCTAATCCAGTCTTAATACAAAAAAGAGGTACCTAGTCTCACTGGAACTTGATATACCATGACTGGTTGGTATCCATGGGAGCTTTGCCCTTTCCAGAAGAGAAGCAGAGGAGGAAGAGTGTTTGGAGGAAGGGAAAAAGGAGGAAGGATGGAAGACTGGGAGGAGAAGTGGAAGGGAAAACTGTTGTTGGGTTGCAAAAACTAAAATAAATAAGTAAGTAAGTAAGCAAATAAATAAGCAAGCAAGCAAACAAACAAACAAAAAGCAATAGCTTTAAAAGGATCTCAATGCCAGACAAATAACTACAGGCAACTAATGCCTACTGGGATGAGGATTAGCCTCTCTCAGGGATGACTTTCTTGGTTGCCGAGTGGTAAAACGTGAAACTATTATACACAAACAATAAAAAATGATCCATCAGGTTCTATTTATATATGTATACATATACATACACTCATACACACACAGAGAGAAACAGGTTTTATAGACGAAAAATGGTCTATCAACTGTAGACTGGGGATGCGTGGGAGGTGTTGGAGCAATTGTATCTGGGAGGGGATGAATGAAGAAAAAGTGTAGCAAAATGACTTCATTCATTTAATTGCAAAACATATTAATTTAAAATAAAGGAGTAAAAGGGAATTCTTTGCATACTGACTTCATGTTTAATAGAAAACCTTATTGTCAGTTTCTTTAAGACTGTGATGATCTCATTTTCTACAAAGTGATTTCCAACCAACATCCTAACTGTCAGGTGAGATTAAATAAGAATAATTCCTAGGATTGAATGTAAACAAGTGCTTGGCTTCCTTGCTTTAAGTCAATAGGCACTAGTCTATGACACTCAACAAAATTCTGTCCTTGCTTTTGTAGGTTGGTTAGTTAGCCATGTTTTATTATTGTGGCCCTTTGTGCAAATAATTTAGCAATGAACACATGGTAAATTGTTACTAGATAACTTCAACGGTTATCACAAATTATGGTTTAAGTAACAATAAGGGTCTCTGGAAAGTGTGTACAGTCCTGAACAATGAAATAGAATATTGAGGCAAACTACTAATCCTAAATAGTCACAGTCTATTCTCTTTCAATTATCGTTACAGCCATAAATTCAAAGACAAAGAACCACGTGCTTAGCTGCAATGGTTAATGACCATATCGTCTAAAGTTCATTTTCAGGGAAGTTGTTCCAAATGGACCTCACAATTTGTACACATGGTAAGTGCACGCACATGTGCATATCATTATAGCAGATGCATATATATCTTCAGGAAGAGAGAAGTTGGTTTTTATCTGTTGTCTCCTGATTTTATGTATAAAATGAGGACAAATTAACTAATTTAAACTAATATATTAAGCAGGAGAAATAGATAGCTCTAAGTGCTTATTTTGTAAACATATGCACAGAAGTCCAATCCCTAGAAACTATTCTAATAAAAAAATAAGAAAAAAAGATATGACATGTACCAAATAATATGCCGTGTGATCCAAAAGCTGAGAAAAAGAAACAGACAACTCCCTGGTGCTCAATTGCTTTTTGAGCCAGTATACTAAATTTGTCACCTTCCTCTAGCCAGTGAAGAATTTTGTCTCAAAAACAATGGTGGGCTGTATTTGAGTGTGACTCTCTGGTCTTCACATGCATATGCACACTCTTATGCACTTCACTAGTACATAATTGTGCAACTGAAAATACAGGAACAAACACACACACACACACACACACACACACACTCTCACACAAATGACTTTAAAATTACAAGAATGTCTAAAGGAATGTGTAGTGTATATCATCAACATTTAATAGACAGTGAGATAACAGATACATGAATGGTACATATATAGATAGATGCACATAAAAGAATAATTGATTGATAACAATTGGAATGTAAGTTAAATAAGTTAAATATAAACAATTGTTTCAATTTTGTCTATAATATACTCTATTCTCTTATTGCAAAAATATTAAAGGTAAACTGTATGCAGTTTATCTGGTACAATGTTAAGAGATAGAGAAAAGGGAGAGGAACAAAAGTCATGTTTAATAGAAGGGTGAGATTGTTTTATGAGGAAGGGTATTATAAAATAAGCTTTGACGGAAAGGAAGCATTGCCTATTTTAAAAACTGCAGAAAAGCGAAGATAACATTGGTATGGAGGAGAACATCATGGGGGAGTATAGAATGATCAGGGACAGCATGACGGAAGATAGCATGGGGGAACATAGAACATCAGCATGCTAATTTCCTTTAGGTCTTTCCTTATTATGTGTTTTGTTCTGGTAATTCACACATAATTAAAATCACCTAGATATCTAAATAAATACAATAACCTAGACAAGAGCTGGTTCATCCCTTCAATGAATATATAAAGCAGTATCAGAGAAGATACAAAGCATTATAATTTAAGTTGTTCTGGTAACTTTTGGTGACAGAGTAAGGATTCAAACACTTATTAAAATGATTATGACATGCATGCCTGATTTCCATGCTACACATGTTCCTTGTGTATGAATCCCTCAGTTAAGATTTTCTTTTTGTTATTAGTTACATTCTGTTCCCTGTGGCAATTTATCATCACTTTTATTTCAGCTTATTAATAACTATTATTTTGACATGAAAATAAGAAAATATGCTAAAAACAATAGAAAACACGTTTCCACTTATTCAGTTTCAGAAAAATCTATGCTGGGTCAAAGGTCAATTTCTTGTTAAATTGTTTACTTTAAAATATTATTTCATGCCTAGAAGTATTAGCTCTCATTAACCTAAACTTTATGCTGATGCATACTATTCAACTATGTAAGGAAATGCATACGTCAACAATTTGGCTGTGTTTCTCTTTTCAGAAAGAATTCATAGTGCCCATAATATGAGGCTTTTAGAGTCATTACACTTTAGATGGGATCCCTAATGTATTGATAATAATTACAGTGCTCAATTTATAGCCATACACGGGGTTAATCATAAGTTTTCTATTGAGTGGAAAATTATGGAGAATGGTTTTACATTTCTGTGCCACAGGGAGAAACAAAATGCAGAATAAAGTGGTGGCAAATGAATTAAAAAAACAAGTGTTAAATCTATTTTCCTTTTCACTTCTAACTTGAACAATACATATTAAGGGAATGTAGGAATGCACAATCACTCCTTAAGAAGAACTGGTCAAAGCCGGGCGGTGGTGGCGCACGCCTTTAATCCCAGCACTCGGGAGGCAGAGGCAGGCGGATCTCTGGTCTACAAGAGCTAGTTCCAGGACAGGCTCCAAAGCCACAGAGAAACCCTGTCTCGAAAAACAAAAAAAAACAACAAAAAAAAAACAAAAACAAAAACAAAAAAAAAAAAACAAAACAAAACAAAACAAAAAAAAAACCGGTCAGACATATTTCTCAAAATAGAATTTAAATACATAAAATCTCCCAGAGAAAGATATATCTGACTGAGAGGCATAAGGAAATGCACTTGAAAAAAATGGCAAGCAAAGACATATGGTATAAATGATTATGAAATTCTATGAAAATAAACAAACCTGATAGCATAAACATTTTGAGAGATTGCGTATGTACATGTGCTCAGGAATGTGTGTACATCTCTCTCTCTTTCTCTCTCTCTCTCTGTGTGTGTGTGTGTGTGTGTGTGTACTTGTGTGTGTGTGTACATGTATGCGTGCATGGGTGTGTGCATGCATGGAGGGGAGAGAATGTGCAGTGTGGGGATACATGGTTTAAAACACAGTTACTCTTTAGAGTGATTTCTTCCAAATGAACAAATTGTATACCATGCAGTGTGCCACATCTGTACTACACACAACTCGTGGACCTCTTTCCATATTGTCAGTGTGATTCAGTGATACAGACAAGTCTGCTGGCTGAAGGAAGGAAAGGAAGGTGTTAATCTTACACTCCTTTTGGATTTCATTTCAACATCTGCTGATTGCTTTTCTAAGGAAGTTATTCCACATGGCATCAGTATAGGATAAGTGCTCTGGCAAATAAGAAACAAACAAAGCTTCAGCTTTGTTATGGCTTCCTAAGGTCTGCTTGCCATACTGGAACACAGAGTATTCTCAGGATGTCAGATCAACTACACTTTCCTTCAGCCAAGAGCATTTATGTGTCTACTTCCTGGCACCCTGCCACAGCCGAGATGCTTTTCATTCATCAAACACTGCTGCACAACACTCTAACTAGGCAACTGCTTCTCATTCCTGCCCAAATCTCTTTATCATGGAATTGGGTTCGTTTCAAAAAGTTTATCATTTTGAAAAGGGCCTCCGATGCAAAAACAATGCCATTTATCAGCCTGGGCAAGGAGACTGCTAGGAAATGATAAATTTCCTGTATGTGGCTTAAGTTTATCACCAGTTTATTTTAACTTCCCTTTGCACTTGCTGGATACACTTGTATGACAAGTCAACTTTAAGTGCCCTCTTCCCTGAAAAATGTATAACCATGTAAATGTAAAAATAACGTATAAATGCATAAAATTAGATAAAGCTGTCTTCTGCTAATGAGTGTATAAGGAAGACACAGTTTCAAGAATTATACTTTTATTTTTCCCCGTTTTTGAAACAGGATCTCACCATGTGCTCCAGGTTGACTTAAAAGTGTGGTCTTTCTGTTTCATCCAACAACATGTTAGTATTACAGGTATGCCCAGTATGTTAGTGTTACAGGAATGCCTTGCAAACATGTGACCTTGGGAATCTTTCCACCCTATATTTTTCCATTCATTCTTATTTTTGCTTTGTTTACAGACACTACCAAACAGAATTAACCTAGATTCCTTTTTTATTGTTTTTTTTAATTGCTTTTTTATTTTATTATTATTATTATTATTATTATTATTATTATTACAAATTTTCACCTCCTCCCCTCCTCCCATTTTCCTCGCCCTCCCCCCATTTCTCATTCCCCTCTCTCTCCAGTCCAAAGAGCAGTCAGGGTTCCCTGCCCTGTGGGAAGTCCAAGGTCCTCCCCCCTCCATCCAGGTCTAGGAAGGTGAGCATCCAAACAGACTAGGTTCCCACAAAGCCAGTAAATAGAGTAAAATCAAATCCCAGTGTCCTTGTCCTTGCCTTCTCAGTCAGCCCTCTATGTAAGCCACGTTCAGAGAGTCCGGTTTGATCACATCCTCCATCAGACCCAGTCCAGTTGGCTTGGTGAGTTCTCATTAGATCGGCCCCACCGTCACAGTAGGTGGGCGCACCCCTCGCGGCCCTGACTTTTTTGCTCATGTTCTCTCTCTTACTGCTCCTCATTTGGACCTTGGGAGCTCAGTCCAATGCTCCAGTGTGAGTCTCTGTCTCTATCTCGATTCATTGCCAGATGAAGGTTCTATTGTGGTATACAAGATATTCATCACAGTAGCTATAGTATAGGGCCAGTTCAGGCGTCCTCTCCTATTTTTCTCCATTCCCCTTCCTTCCTTCCTTCTCTCACAGGAATTTGTGTAGAAGAATAAACAATGTCACATGTTGGAATCAGTTTAGGCCAGAGCCAAAGCCTAAATCAAAAATCATCCCTAATGAATAAAACAACAAGGTATAATAATTAGTGAAAAAGCATTTAATTAAGCTCTTCAAGGTATCATACTGACTGCAAAACTATAGTCTATGGAAAATATGCCCTTGATTTATTTAATGTTTATAGTATAGTGATGGAAATTGGTGCTTTGTAACAAAAATTTGCGGTAATTATTTAAATATTCAGAAAAAATCCATAATCATCTCTTATGATATAATATAGAGGAGTCTATATTATTTGAGTACGGTCAAGGAAGGATCCATTTTGATATATTCTTTGAGACAAGGTATATAAAGTATTACCTGAAATTCTGAACTCTAGTCTGTGTGCTCTTAATCACCTCACATTAACACTCTTGTCCCGCCCACATCCCGCACTTACCCAATAATAACATGTGAAGAAGTACCAGCTGGCACTTCTATTAAAAATAGTTTAAAAAACAACTTTAGGATGTCACATTATGTCCTTGGGCCGTAATGATTCACCAGGCTTTGTCTTAAATATTTGAAGATCAATGAGAAATTCTCCAAACTTAAATTTTATAGTCATGAACTACTCAAAGTAGTTCTCCACTTTAAAGTTCATTAGGAAATTCAACACTTAACAAGCAAAACTATTCTAAAATACACTTAGAAGCATAAATGGTAAAGATTCAACATAGAATTATAAAGTAGGAAAACACAGAAATCAATTCTATCATTCACCAGTCTAGTACACGGATTAAACATTATGATAAAATTCCACATACTGAATAATCATAAATTTATTTTCTCACATATTTGAATACTAGAAAGTCCATTTTGAGTCACTATAATGTTTATTGTCTGGTAAAAATAATTTCTGTTTCCCAAATGGCACCTTGCTTTTACATCCTAAGGATAAGATAAACACTATCTCTTATGTATCATGAGTCAGATGTGCAGTATTGCTACATGATATGCAAAGTCCTTATAATATCCATCAATGTCATGACGACAAAATCTTCTCATCCCATTATCTTCTGAGGGACCTCGCTCATAATTTCATTAAGGTTTAACACGTGAAATATAAAAGGGGTTGGTTGAAACTACAGGTAAAGAAAAATAAACAAATCTCCTAAATAAAGATTTTTGTATAATGCATAGAGATGTTATTTAATATCATTCTGTTTATCAAAGTTAATGCTGACAATTATACATCACGGTTATTATTTAAATACTTTTATCAAATTTGTGTTTTAGAGATAAGTCTACTGTGAATGTTTTAGCAGTACAAGAATCTCTTTCATACACATATTAATCAATGACAGAGAGGCCCGTGAGAGTATATTTGCTTTCTTATGTTCCTTGCTTTTGTTCTTTTTCTTTGGTAATGTGTTGACCCTGCAGGAAGACCCTCACATAATGCGAGTACATGGACCTTGGGGACTTTCTGATCTCTGAGAAAATTAATTTCTGTTCCTTTTAAAGTACCTTGTCTCAAGAACATTAAATAAACCTAGCTGTGTTGATTGATCATTACACTAAACATGAGGTGATGAATATAAATCTTTAACTCTATAGACCTTTTTGCCATCACATATAAATACCAACTCATTATGAAAACAAGCTTTAAAAAACAAGATTTCACCTACATTTAAGCTGAGAAAGACACTGCAGTATACTTTCACCAATAAACTCTCAGGACAATCATAGAGAGAGTAAATATAATACCAAGATCTGATAAATGCAACTAACACAAGCAACACCAATATACAATGTGAATATTGGAAGCTGTTCAAGATTGGTATTATATGTGGTAGAAAGAATATTATAATAAAAGCTATTGACAATTATTCTTTAGATCTAAAACTATAAATTGAAATGTTCCTAAGAAAATTAAATGTTGTAATAATAAAATATGTAAGTATACATTTAGTAAGTTACAGAAAGACTACTGACTAAAATATTTTAAATTGTGAATAAATAATAGATAACTCAAAAATATATGTCTCAACCACATAGTCAATGATATCATAGTTAACAACTTTTACAATATTCGAATATGAAAGTGAGAAATATATTTCAAACATGTCAAAAATGTACTATAAAAACCACGGCTACAGTATTTAACAATCTGGCTGTGTTCATGAAAATGTACGATTACTCTTGGAGAGGATGGAAACTACTTAGATGCAACTGCTCAGCCTTTTTGTGCACCTATTGATTTGCAGGTTTATAGGTATGTACCACATAGCAAATAAACATATACTTTACATATTAATACTCACATCACATCGTATTGTGTGCCTAGAGCAATAATAAAAACAAACCTGTATGACCAATCAATCCAGTACACCTGAAATAAACAATAATTAAATATAAAACACTTTGGTTACACTCAAATACATATTATTATATTCATCTTATCTCATGTATTTGTTTTCCTTTAAAATTCTTGCATATTTAGCTCCACTACATTTTTAACAAACTATATTGCTTTTTTTAACCTCAATTTTCATTGTCTGAGAATTTCTTATAAGCAGATGATACGTTTTAATCAAGTCCATCCTCCAATCCCTCACCTCCAATTCCTTCTTACTTTTCCCACAAGGTTATCCCACAATTTCATATATTCTTGGTTTTTAACCTAGAGTAGAAATAGTATTGCAAGTTTATACATGTGTAAAGGACTATGTTCGAAATCATGGGGAGTCATTCACAGACAATATCCTTGAAGATAGCTGACTTCCTGAACTCCAGAAGCCACTAATTACCAAAAGCTTCTCACCTTGGGGTGGGACCTTGTGACAACTTTTCTATTCTATGGTTTTGTCTTGCTTGATTTTACAAAGGACTTATGAAAACTATCACAACTACTCTGAACTCATACATGCAACCGCCTACTTGTATTTGGCAAACACCATTCATTTGCAGTCAACCATTGCACCCGTCTCTTAAAACCTTCTCTGCCCTCTTTCCACAGTGATGCATAGACTAAGTGTTGCATTTATGATTGAACAAATCAAAGTTCTTTATTCTCTATATGTTTAACAGTGTGAGTCTCTCTGTTTATTGCCAGCAACTAGAAAAAGAAGCTTCTCTGGTGAGGGTCGGAGGATGTTCTAATCTATGTGAATAATTATAATCCTTTAGGAGTTGATTTGCTGCTATGTCTGTTTAGAAGAAAAGTACTAATATATGTGGTCTTCTGAACTCTATGGTCTCCCTTATCATGGCTTCTTATACCCCTTAACTTTGTTAAGCATGAGTTACAACTTGTGAAGCAGGACTTTTATCCAATCAAATAGAGTATGACTACTCCCATAACATTCATGTTATTATTGAGCCATCATGTACATCTATTACAGGCTATTCATTATTTAACCCACAAAACTCACAGCTGGGTAAGAGAGTTGTCTGCTCTTCTCCCAAGTAATGGTCAAAGCACCATGAAAACTTGCCAGGAGATATGAGATGTTCAGGCCAGTACTAGAATGATTTGTCCAATTTCTATGACAAAGGTGTGTAGTATATTTAGTGATAGAATCTTGCCATTATGTTCTTGGAGATAATTAAGAGAAGCAATAAAATTCAATATTTGGAGGTATTTGGAACTTCAATGCCAAATATTTCAAAACAGAAAACCCATTTTTGGCACTGAGCCTTTTTATTTGATTCCTATGATATTTAGATGAGGAAGGTGTTAACCACCTGGTATAGGTAACTACATTTAAACTCTTCTTATGTATGCATGTGAATATATTTTTGGGAGTGTAGTCTGCCATAGAGACTTTTCAAAATGTTTTAGTATTAGTCATCCTTCCCTATACTCTTCTTTTTATTCTTTAAATTTTTTTTTATTTTTTTTATTAAAAATTTACATCTCCTCCCCTCCTCCTCCCCCTTCCCTCCCCTCCCTTCCACCCATACCCCCACTCCCTCCCTCTCCAAGCCAAAGAACCATCAGGGTTCCCTTCACTATGTTAAGTCTAAGGTCCTCCCAACTCCCCCTAAGTCCAGGAAAGTGAGCAACCAAACTGACAAGGCTCACAGTGAGACCGTCCATGCTGTAGAGATCAAGCTCATCGCCTTTGTCCTTGGTTTCTCAGTCCTCCTCCACCGTCAGCCACATTCAGAGAGTCCAGTTTGGTCCCCTGTTCCATCAGTCCCATTCCAACTGGACTTGGTGGTCTCCCGTTAGTTCTGTCCCACCGTCTCAATGGGTAAACGCACTCCTCGCGGTCCTGACTTCCTTGCTCATGATCTCCCTCCTTTTGCTCCTCATCAGGACTCTGTTATTTTCTCCATCCAACGCCAGGTGAAGGTTCTATGGTGATATGCAAGATATTCATGAGTATGGCAAAAGGATCTGGACATTTCTGGCACCCTCTCCTCAGCTGCCCAAGGAACTAGCTGGGGGTGTCTTCCTGGACACCTGGGAACCCCTCTAGAGTCAAGTCTCTGCCAACCCTAGGATGGCTCCCTAATTAAGATATATAATTCCTTGTTCCCATATCCACCCTTCCTATATCCCAACCATCCTATTCCCCAAAGCTCTTTCCATCCTCCACTTCACACTTTTCTCTCCCCATCCCCCTACCTCCCCATCCCCCCATCCCACCCCACCCCCAAGTTCCCATTTTTTGTCCGGCAATCTTGTCTACTTCCAATATCCAGGAGGATAACTATATTTTTTTCTTTGGATTCACTTTCTTATATAGCTTCTCTAGGATTTTTTTACAAATTATAGGCTCACTGTCCTTTATTTATGGCTAGAAACTAATTATGAGTGAGTACATCCCATGTTCATCTTTTTGGGCCTGGGTTACCTCACTCAGGATGGTGTTTTCTATTTTCATCCATTTGCATGCAAAATTCAAGATGTCATTGTTTTTTACCGCCGAGTAGTACTGTAATATGTATATATTCCACACTTGCTTCATCCATTCTTCCACTGAAGGGCATCTAGGTTGTTTCCAGGTTCTGGCTATTACAAATAATGCTGCTATGAACATAGTTGAACAAATGCTTTTGTAATATGATTGGGCATCTCTTGGGTAAATTCCCAACAGTGGGATTGCTGGGTCCTGGGGTAGGTTGATCCCAAATTTCCTGAGAAATCTCCACACTGCTTTCCAAAGTGGTTGCACAAGTTTGCATTCCCAGCAGCAATGGATGAGTGTACCCCTTACTCCACATCCTCTCCAGCAAAGGCTATCATTGGTGTTTTGGATTTTAGCCAATCTGACAGGTGTAAGATGCTATCTCAACGTTGTTTTGATTTGCATTTCCCTGATTGCTAAGGAGGTTGAACATGCCCTTAAGTGTCTTTTGGCCATTCGAACTTCTTCTGTTGAGAATTCTCTGTTCAGTTCAGTGCCCCATTTTTTAATTGGGTTCATTAGCATTTTAAAGTCTAGTTTCTTGAGTTCCTTATATATTTTGGAGATCAGACCTTTGTCTGTTGCGGGGTTGGTGAAGATATTTTCCCAGTCAGTAGGCTGCCTTTTTGTCTTAGTGACAGTGTCCTTTGCTTTACAGAAGCTGCTCAGCTTCAGGAGGTCCCATTTATTCAATGTTGCCCTTAATGTCTGTGCTGCTGGGGCTACACATAGGAAGCGGTCTCCTGTGCCCAAATGTTGTAGAGTACTTCCCACTTTCTCCTCTAACAGGTTCAGTGTGTTCAGACTGATATTGAGGACTTTAATCCATTTGGACTTGAGTTTTGTGCATGGTCATAGATAAGGATCTACTTTCATTTTTCTACAGGTTGACATCCAGTTATGCCAGCACCATTTGTTGAAGATGCTTTCTTTCTTCCATTGTGTGATTTTAGCTCCTTTATCAAAAATCAGGTTTGTGGGTTAAGATCCAGGTCTTCTATCCGATTCCATTGGTTGACTTCTCTATTTTTATGCCAATACCAAGCTGTTTTCAATATTGTAGCTCTGTAATAGAGTTTGAAGTCAGGGATGGTAATGCCTCCAGAAGTTCCTTTATTGTATAAGATTGTTTTGGCTATCCTGGGTTTCTTGTTCTTCCATATAAAGTTGATTATTGTCCTCTCAAGATCTGTGAAGAATTTTGATGGGATCTTTAAGGGGATTGCATTAAATCTATAGATTGCCTTTGGTAGTATTGCCATTTTTACTATGTTGATCCTCCCAATCCAAGAGCAAGGGAGATCCTTCCATTTTCTGGTTTCCTCTTCAATTTCTTTCTATTCTCCCTGGATATTCTTTAAATTTTTAGTTGTTGAAAAATAATCTCTCTTGGAGCAGGAGATGTGGTACTTGATTAGAGCTCTTTTTTATTTTTTTCACGTTTGATAGCTTTATTTCTTTCTCTTTTTTTCTTTTTTTTGGTTTTCAAGACAGGGTTTCTCTGCAGCTTTTTTAGAGCCTGTCCTGGACCTAGCACTTTTAGACCAGGCTGGCCTCGAACTCACAGAGATCCGCCTGCCTCTGCCTCCCGAGTGCTGGGATTAAAGGCATGTGCCACCACCGCCCAGCTGCTTTATTTATTTTTTATATTATTAAAAATTTCTGCCTCCTCCCTGCCTCCCATTTAACTCCCCTCCCCCCTCCACTCCTCCTCTCTCGCCAGTCTGAAGAGCAGTAATGGTTCCCTGACCTGAGGGAAGTCCAAGTTCCTACCCCTTCCATCTAGGTCTAGGAAGGTGAGCATCCAATCAGGCCAGGCCCCCACCCCCAAAGCCAGAATGTTTAGTTGGAACCAAATCCAGTGCCATTGTCCTTGGCTTCTCAGCAGCTCTCATTGTCCACCATGTTCAGGGAGTCTGGTTTTATCCCGTGCTTTTTCAGTTCCAGTCCAGCTGGCCTTGGTGAGCTCTGATTCAACAACCCTGACCTATTATTTCTATCCTCGTTTAATTCTCTTTACTCTGTTACTACCCATTCCCCTTTCACATCACCAATATGCTCCTTTCCATCTCTTGAAATAACTATGGAATGTTCCTTTACTAGTTTCCTGAATTCAGTCATATCCCAAATTAGGCATGCATGTCTACAGATTCCAAACTACTGCCTGCAAACAACAGAGAACATGAGATGCTTGTCTTTCTGAGTCTGTTTACTCTCTCAGTAAAAAGTTTTCCAATTCTAACAATTTACTGGCAGATATCTTATTTCTTACTTTTTTCAAGCAGAATGAAATTTCGTTATGCCATTGTATTACAGTTTTATTATGCATTCTCCAGTTGGTAGGCATCTATGGAGTTTCCATTTCCTGGCTATTGTGAATACATCAGCAATGACCTTGTATCAGCAAGCATCTTGGAAATAGGATATTTCCCCTTGGTGTACTTTCAACTAGTTCAGCTAGATCACAAAGTATACTTATTTCTATATTTTGAGGAAACTCCACAGTGATGTATCCTAGAGTGTCTCCATCAGTTTGAATTCACAGTAATGCAGTGTCTTCTTTTACCACACCATGATAGCAACAGCATAGGATCTTCCTTCCTTCCTTCCTTCCTTCCTTCCTTCCTTCCTTCCTTCCTTCCTTTCTTACTTTGTTTCTTTCTCTCTTTATATCTCTCATTTTCTCTCTCCCTTCCTTCCTTCCATCCTTTCTTTCTTTCTTTCTTGTTCTCCTTCTCCTTCTCTTCTCCTTCTTCTAAACCTTTCACTCTGATGGTGATAAGATGAAATCTCAAAGCAGTTTCTTATTTATACATCTTCAATGGCCGTTCTGATGTTTTTTTATAAAAATAGCATTACTTCAATTTTATTTTTTTGAGAATTTTCTGTTTATTTTCATTTTTCAATGTGTAATTGGATTTATTGTTTCTTGATATATAATCATGTTTTATTTAGTTGGTTGTTTTCTTGTATATTATAAACACTATCCCCGTCAGATGTATAACCTAGCAAAAATATTTTTCCCATTTTATAGGTTGAATTTTCACTCATTGATGGTGAAAATTTGGTGTAAGAATCTTTTCATTTTCCTAACATTCCATTTTTGATGCTCATGCCTGGGCTACTGGGTTCCTGTTCTAAAAGTCCTTTCCTGGGTCTGTAAAACAAACTATACGCCACACTTTATCCTCTATGAGATTCACTATGTTTTTCTTATGCTGAGGTCTTTGATCCATCTTGTATTTATCACCTGTGTATGTCGTCTCAGAAAAAAAGTACAAAAATAACATCAAAGACCAATTGTTTCTACAATGCAGTTTTTGGTAAAGGATTGGATTTTATAAAAGTGAGATGTTAATAGTATACACTGAAAACACTAACACATAATTTTTATCAGGAAAACAAACTCAGTTTTGAAACAATGGAGTTCTATTCTTAATTAGACAGCCCTATATTAAGCATCATTAGGTAATTCCAATAGTGCTGCTAAGCTGGAAATTGAGGTTGTGTCACCAGGATTATGTATGTTTCACTGCTGGTCCTTGTCAGACTCATGAGGCATGTATCTGAGTGTCACTTGAGCTTCAAGGAACTAATTGCCCATGAAGGAGAGATCTCTCCATGAGAAAATGTGAACAGATACTCATCCATCTCTCTCTCTGTCTCTCTCTCTGTCTCTCTGCCTCTCTCTGTGTCTCTCTCTGTGTGTCTCTCTGTCTCTCTTTGTGTGTCTGTCTCTGTCTCTCTGTCTCTCTCTGTCTCTCTGTGTGTGTCTGTCTCTGTCTCTGTCTCTCTCCCTTCTCTCTCAACTTTAGATAGGGCTACATATTTTTTGGTACCTATGCTATCTACCAAGACTCAAAATGCTATGAAACTGAGAAAGAGACCTTCCAGTTTCTGATGTAGAGGCTAAGAATTCACCTTACAGGAAAGCAATCACACTAAAACTATATTTTCTTTCTTTTTTTATGGAACTCCTGGACAAAAAGTAAATAAGAAGTGCTTCATTTATAACAGTGTCTCCAGGAAAACTGGTATCAATTTATGATTATTTACTTCTGTACTGACAAGGCAAAACTGAAAGCAGTGAAGTCATTTTTTTTTATATATTTCTGATAACCCAAATGGTATTTCACTATTAAGGAATGAAGTACAGATAATCATAATCTATTCCTCTTTTATGTCATCAGACATTTTACTATTGATATAAAGCTTGTCACAATGACGGGGTCTTTGAAGGAACTATGATTTCAAGGAAGACGCCTGGGCAATTACAAGGTCATACAATTTAGCTCATGACTGACTTCTGATAATAAGTCAAAGTTCATAAACTCAAAACAACTGTGTTTCAATGATGAAGTTCTCTGTGTAATTGCTGCCTCTAAGCCTCAATGCTTTTTAGAATTTTGCTTGATAAACTTTGCAATCTGTCAGGTAATTAAAGGATATACTGTATTTGTTTCAGGTATAATTATCCTCCTGTATACAAAGTTTTACCTTTCATGATTCTAATTATTTGTCATCAGCACTACCTCAAATATCTCACCTGAGAATTTCCGGAAGCCATGCATTTAACATTGCACACTATTCACAATGTCACAAAGAACCTTATATAGTCAACTATATACGGAAGAATGGCTACAGTGGGAGTTTGAGGACATAATTACATATACTATTGCATTTATACTTTGTGTAATTATTCATATGCTATTATATAGGATAGGTAACCAGAAATGAAGTGACACAGTAGATTTTGTTGGAAGTTTTAGAATGAAAGAGAGTATTTCAGAAGCAATCTAAGGAGTTAAAATTTTACATAGGGGTAAGTATTAGCAGTTCATACATCAATAACACATACTCCAAGCTGGATGGCTTAAACAACAAAAAATAATTATCTTATACTTCTGGAAAATTGATGTGCAAGATCAAGGTACATGGATAACCAATTCTGTTAAGGGATAACTGTCTAGTCCATAGACTTCTACTGTCTCATATTGCTTTTATGTGATTAAGTGAGAACTCCCTTTGTATCTTCTTCTACAAAGGGTACATGTTTGATGAGACTAGGTATCTTCTCTTTGCCTTCAGTTACTTACCTCTCTTATATCCCAGTCTCCTTTTAAATCACATGGAAGCTTGTAACATCAACATATAGAGTCTATAGGGAAAAGGCAGTATATGGTGAGGAGTTGGAATAAGTAGTCTACAGGAAATACTGAAGAACATAGAGGAATTTTCCAAGAGATTCAGACATGGTGAGTCAAGGAAGACGAGACTATAAGAATAAATATCCTCAGTTTTGAACATTCTGGTCATCTATAATGGATGAGGGGAACATAGGAGGAATGTGATACATTAATTGAGAAGTCTCATTCTACTCAAACATTACACCATTAGAAAGGTGTTGACTTTACTTTTGAATGAAATAGGAAATAATAGCAGATTAGTAAAAAGATGTGATGGAATTCAAACAAAATAGTTCTGGTATTGATTGAGAATATGAAAGGAATGCGAGAGGGTAGTCAAATAAACAGAAAGCTGTTTAGTCAAATATGATGGTGTTTCTGGAAAGCTGAAGCAGAAGGAGCAGCATTCATAACTAGCATGAGTAATACAGCCAAATGATGCTTTGAGGGAAAAAACACAACAGAATACTGTAACCCCAATAATTCAAAAGTTTTGTTTAAAATGATAGAAATAAAAAGGATAGTTTTCAAAATCTAGAAAGAATTTATATATTTAAAAATCTTCCCAGATTTTTTAAATTGTCCTTTTAATTATATATATATATATATATATGTGTGTGTGTGTGTGTGTGTGTGTGTGTGTGTGTGTGTGTGTGTGTATTTCTATGTAGCAGACAGAAATCAAAACATTCATTGGATGGTATATGGGAATAAATCATTTACCTTTTAATTTTCCTTAAATACAAAGAGATAGCACACCCTTTAACATCCAGAACAATATTGCATACAGATAAAAAAATATGGTATAAAAATCAAGCTTTAACATTTGGATCTCTTAAGTTTCAACAATTAACTTGATATTTAAGTACTGATGATAAGGGAATATTTATGTCTACACAAATGTATTTCAGAGGAGATCTCTATTCCTTTCCAACATGTCATTAAAATGATATTAGTTAAGTTTTGAAAACAGTACACTTAGACTTAAAAATATATAGATTGAGCTTAATAACATACTCATTTAGGTTGATACCACATCAATACGTCTGTAGAATGTCTCTATGCTTGCCCAAAGGGCTGTGGAAAAGATTAGGTATGAGAAAATTAAATTAAGAGAAATGACTTTGGTTTAACAATTGTAAGGAAATTGTTTTCTGAAAGAAACAAATAATCTCTGAAATCACAAAAAAATTACAGATGAATAAAAAGAGATTATGGCCTCTATAAACTACAGGCCTAATTACAAACTTAATATCACTGTATCTATTGATAAAATGATACTAGGGAAGGCCTAGGATAAGAGCATGTGTTTGGAATAAACAATTAACTGGATAACTGAAGAAATTATATAAATATTTGATCAATAATTGTTCCAAATTCCACAAGAATTAGGAATATATATGAAAAATAAGTGAAGTAGCAGACACACATATACCAATAGGATGTAAAGTTACTTTTTTGTTAGGACTAGAAAAATCAATAATACTAAAATGTTTCTATGGGCCCTTAAATCCACACATGTATCATACTCTCTAATTTTCTGAAAGCTAATATTTTTAAAATTTTAACATTAACAAATATTTCCAAAATTTCACTTTAGGAAGGCCTGACTTTGTAGCAGTAATTCATGTATAAAATCATAATAGAATAATGACACAACGATCTTTATATTAAATGCCTAAATTTGTAACCTAGCTTTCACTGATCTAAAGAAGCAGCAGTAAGATATGGACATAAAAAACTGATGTTTCTTGTTGGTACACAGCCCATAATCCTGAAACCTATATTTTCCTGGTTCATATGAATTTGATTGTCATAGTAGACAAATTCAGCATAGTTGATCACTTGACTATAGTGGTGTAGACATTAAACATATTAGATTGTGTTAGCAATTAAAGTTAAATAATTTGTGTATTATTTTCTGAGATCTATGTCAAAGCATCAGAAATAACTGATTCTTCTCAACTTTCACTGAGATAAAGGGATTGTTGGATACAATGCATCCTTTCTGGAATGTTAAACTCCTCTTCCACACCAAGCATATTTGTTTCTGAGACCTGGGTATGAAGAGCCAGGTTCTAAGAGCCTACAAATCCTACCTGTCACCAGGCTCTCTCTCTACAATGTGGCAAACTGTGTTTTCAAGGTTCACAGATGATCTGCTTTCTAATGTCTCTAACCTGTTCTCTTTTTATGATTTCATCTAATAAATCAAAAGTTATTGTGAAATATTAGTTCAGTATGCTTTATATTCATTTATGCTGTGACATGGTTTTAATGATGCTTCATATTTATAATATCTATTAGATGGTTAGAGCAATCAAGAACATTGCTACTCTTCAAGTAGAACTGGGCCCCATTCGTAGTGTCTACACATCGGCTAACAACCATCTGTAACTCCAGTTGTTGGAGAATCTATCTCTCTCTATTTGCCTCCGTGGGCACTTCATGCATGTGGTGCAAAGACAAATTTGCAATAAAAACTCATACACATAGAAGAAAAATAAAATAAATCTTACAAATAAGATTTTAAATATCCCAGTGTGGATGTAAAGTGAGTAGTGACAGGCTTCTAAACTGAGATGAAAGATTCCTCATACTTTTCACTAGTCTTCTGATCACTTCATCCCTATTTGTTAGATTGGTGCCTTGAACAAATCTAAACATCAACAATAGCTTGCTGAATAAATTTCTCAGTCCCTTAATGTATATGTGCAAAGTTGTGTTGTATAACTTAGTTGTTTATTCCCAAAATTTTAAGTATTTCAGATATTTTCTTTGTTTTTGGTAAAAAGATGAACGATATTTCAGTCATTAATTCTCTCTTCTATTATTACTGAGAAATGTTTTCTCAACCATGTGACAAAAATTTCTATCCCCCAGCTAAATTATTCTTGTTTGATAGCAGATATTTTGCATGCTTCAAAATTATCTTTATTAAGCTTTGTTATAAGCCTATGAAAACATAGACACATCTTATGAAACTTCACTTTGGGAACGAATATTTATGTTTTTCTTTTAGATTTTCATAGAGGTTTTATCTTTTAGAACAAGATTTTTAAAATGTTTAGTGTAAATGATAAAAACACAACACAGGGCTTCTCTTCTGCTTCGGGGAGTAAAATCCAATTATAGTTTATTGTGAATGTTGAAATAAAGTAAAAAGAAAAAGTAGGAAACACCAAGTCTTCTCATAAGCAAAGTTAAACAAATTCTCTAGAGATCAAAATAATATAACTTCCCTCATTTAGTATTCAGAACGTCAAATACTGGAGAGAATTCAAAGAAAATCAATATGCCGATTTTTTCTTGTTGCACATATCATTAAACTCCACTAGATTTCATTTAGTATTATTACTATAGCCTTCTTTCCACCATTGTGTATTTTTATGTTATTTGTTTACTCATATATCTGTGACCTGTCGCTATGGCACTTGTCACCTTGACTTGAACTAGCTGTTCTTTTCAGCTTCCCTAAATGCTTCTTGCAGTTCACTATTCTGTAATGCCTATTGAAACTTAGATTCAGCCTGTACAGTTTCATGTCCAACTACAAACATCTAACTCAACACTGGTACATAATTTTTGGCTTGCATGATGTTTCAGAACCTGCTACAAGTCTCTTTGTCTCATTCACTGCTTCAGAATTCATGTCTAAAGACCTAAAAGTCTTTGGGCCATAATGAGAACTATGCTGTCATCTTGTGCCTGGAACTAAGGGAGCACAGATTCAGTACTCTTGTATGCTCCTTCTGTACTTAACTTGGAAGTTTGCTTCCTTATGGAGCCATTTTACAAGAAGTTACTCACAAAATCTTATCTGCACAGGTAATAACCTTCTTTCATATGAATATACACTGGTATGCTCCCGAGCTATCGAACACTCCTCCAATCTTCCTAGCTACATGTTTTGAAAACAAGATATCAATCACTTTAACAATTACTTTGACATTGTCATGACCAGTTTCAACTATAACTTCATCCTCTTCATTGCTTCTCTTCAACAGACTAAATATTTTTCTGCTATATAACCATAAATCTATGAATAGCAACTAGCAACTTTGCCACATGTTAAATTTGTGCTATCTTTTTTTCCTATAACGCAAATTTTAGTGCATTACTTTTAATTCAGTGCTACTCAAATCTTTAGGACATGGGCAGGATTCAATATAATGTTTTCTAGAATAAAGTAAAAATGGATGATAGATCACCTAGATACAGTTCTTATTCCCCACTGAAACTTTTATATCCCAGCCTTTACTGTTTGCATTTCTATAAACATTTGGTCTTCTTCACTCACACCAGAATGCCCATTAAGCTCTGATTATAAGATCTTAAGACTCTCTAGTCCAGAGCTGCAAACTCTTCCTCTCTCCCACAAGGGAGTTTCGGAGACCTAAGTTGTGTGGCTGGCCTTTATCACAGCCACAGCTCCAGAACTGGTACCAAATTTCTGTGTCAGCTACTTGTCATGTGACAAAATATCTCACAAGAAGCAATCTAAAGGAGGACAGGCTGATTTGGGCTCTTAGTTTCCAGTTGGATAGTTCATGGTCATGGAAGAACATGGATGAAGTTTGTTCATGAAAATGATAGTATGTTTCTGTAACTCACTCTTTCATATGCTGATGAAGCAAGAAATAGGGTGTACAGGTGTTTTGACTAACATTTTTAACATCCATAACACTACACAGCCCCATGATTTCATCTTGCTATTCAGTCAAAATCAACGGAAAGTGAACAAGCAAATATCATAAAAGTACTTAAAATGTATGTGAATTTTGTATCATATAATGTTCAAAATAACATATTGTTGTATTGAAACATTTTATAACTGGTAAAGACTGTGTGGTACAGCCATTCTTACGTGAATGGCAAACATCAAAAAGTCAGCATGGCTGCTTACCGAAGGTCCAGCAAAATGGAAGAGCATGGCGAGGACTGTGCAACTTTTGATTTCTGCCCTGCTACATATTTGGTGAACATTTAATATTTGTACAATTTGGGGATATTGTATTGATGGAAACTTTCTTATGAATAATTTTTCCTTCTCCCAAAACGACTGTTTCTAAGCTTCTACTGGAAAGTTCTGAGCATAATCTCCCTCCCACTTTTAGGGAGCTATCCTTATCTATTTGAAGATCTTCCATAAGTTGTAGAGGTTGTGACTTACATAAAGAATCCCGAGGTCTCTTCATGAGGCTATGTGATATTCTTAAAACAGCTGTCCCTCTACTCACTCAGAAACTAGATAATCAAAACAAAGTAAATTTGAAAACACCAACAAGGTTTAGTGGGCTAAAGTGTCCCCAGATCAGATTACAAGTCTCTTCCTGCTATACACTCAGGCAATTGCATGGTATATACAGTAACAAAGTTAGATTATCTGGAGTTACTTCTGGCCTACATAGAGACTTATATTGATGAGCAAAGAATGTTCTAGAGAGATGATAAAAGAATGAGATGTCAGGACCTTCCTTTCTTAGAAATGTTAGCTCATTCAGAGGCACTATGATGTCATATGACCAAAGAACAAAAGAGTACCAGTATTAGACAAGTAAACAAAATCTAAAAAGATATCAGATTTAAACATTGCATTATGCCAGAATTAGAGTAATAGCTACAGAGGCTTTTGTCTGAGGATTTTTCCTGAGCCTTTTGACAATTGACACTCTGATCATTACAAGTTAATAATATGCTACTCGGGACATGGCAATCTGCCCAGGCTGGCGTGTGGATTTTGGTTTGGTCTAACATCCCTGAAGCCAGAAAAGTGATAGCCTGAGATGAGGCTATCATATGCCTTTAGATTCTAAAAAATTGTATTATGAGGTTAATGATTAAAAAGGTTATAATAGATAACTGTTTATTAATGATGATTAAACATAAAGGAAAATGGTTTTAAAATGTAACTATATTCTGTCACAGTTTATCAATGACAACTAAAATATATGCAAGAGGAAGGGAAACACATGTCCAAAAACAAAAGTAACATATTTTGGAATACCATGAATCTATTGCCAATTACTGAATTATATATAAATAAACACTCTGGCTGCTAGTTAGTCAGACTGAGCCACTCTTGCCACCACCATGTTCAGACTTAATCCTTCCCTCACGTCCTCCTTCATCCTTTGAGTACCTGCCAACTGCCAGTGCTGACCACCTGCAACTCTGTCTAAATATATATGATGTTATATGCCACAGTTAAGGGCAGGCTCCATGTCCGTGTCCAGCAGTACTTGGACAGCACAGGATGAACTCAATAGTAATTTTGAAGGTATTTTTTGTCTAAGCAAGTTTTTAACCTTACAGGTATTTTACTTATTCATTATGTTTCCTGATTTTGTTTTTATTTTGTTTTTTTTTTAATGTTTTCTGATTGCTGTTTTATGTTTTGGTTTATTTTGTTTTCTCTATCACCCCAGCTCTCTACCTATATATGTGTGTGTGTGTGAGTTTCTGTATATTCCTTGTGCATTTTTTCCTCCATCCCTTCCTCTGCTTTCAAGATCAGAGTGATAAAAGAAAATTAGAACTTATATATATTTATATATATATGAAAAATATGATGAATATTAGTCAATATACAATTCTAATTTTAAAGCCAAAGTACATAACATTTCTAGCCAACACATATAAGAGCATATTTTAATATGCTCTGTGTATAATATTCCTTTATATGTGAATAACAATTGTGTTAGAAATTTTGACAAACTCTCAAACAAAACAGTAAATTGTACTGAACCTCTAACCATCTAAAAGATCATACTCTATGTAATGTTTTATGCTATTTAGCAATGCATTTTTATGTTAACTTGTTTTAGCATGCAGTTAATATTTTCTCTTTGCTGAGTACATAAAATATAGCATAGACTACATAATCTTATGGGATGAATAAACTGAGAATGAGAAAACGGTTAATGAAAGATTTTTTAGTATTAAGGCTAAGTGAAGGCTCATTAGATATTTAAGCATAGAAAATAAGTTACTCAGAAAGTTTTTGATGTAGAGCGTTCTTATAATTGTCTCTTTTAAGTCTTCAATATATTTCTCAAATGTATTTCAACTGTATATGTTTCACTTAAAACCAAAAGCAAAAATGTGAAAAATAAGTAAAACAAATGCAACCATATATGTATATACATACACACATCATATATATATATATATATATATATATATATATATATATCATATGTAATGAGTATAGCAAAATCTTCATTGACAAAATTTTACTCATGGAGAAATATCACAAAGATCATGAAAGCTTAAAATGATAAAACAGTATAAAAATTTGGACAGACAGAACTTCTAAGAGCTCTATCTTCATAAGTCCTAAAGGAGAATCTCAAAGAAAGATGAGAGTACAAATTTATAAAAGTTTAGAGTCGTAAAAACCAATGAGACCAACACCAATACCAGGCCATTTTCCAGGTTCAAAGGGACTCATTGTACTCAACAAAATTCTATCTGTCTAATTCTTAATGTTCTCAATTCCCTGTCTTTTATTTTTTGATTGATATTCTTATTTCCTTATGTTACCCACAGTTCTGTGTTTTTATGAATTAGCTTTTCATTAGTATTTTCATGAATTGGTTTTCTATTTAACACAGAATAAGCACTGCCGTGTTTTCCAGCTGTTGGGATAATGTCAGACACTGGCTCCTTCTGAAGTGTTTGTTGATTCACCAAATAATTTGACCTTCATCTCAATTTTATTTTCCCCTCAAACCATTGTTTTAAAAATTAGTACTTAAGTACATGCAAGAAGATGGTTAGTTAGTAAAGTGTTTGGTATCGAAGTATGAGAACTTGAATTCAAATGCCCCGAATCCACATAAAGGCAATATAGCATGATGGTATACATCAGGAATCCAAGTAATCCAAGTGAGATTAGAGAAGCAAAAACAGCAGCATCTCCAGAAATCTGTAGAATAATTAGCCTGTAACATATATATATATATATATATATATATTATACAAAGATGTCACCTGAGATTGCCATTTATTGCAATGCCTTACTGTGCCTACACAGAAATACATTGTATATTTATGTATATGCATAGCTCCTGTATCAATACACAGATCATGCATATATACAAATACACTATACACACAAATAATAAGAAATTCAACAGCCTCAATATAAAAATGTCATCTCTGTGATGGCATGCACATACTACATGACATGTTAGAAATTGTAGTTTAGTTAAAAATATCCAAGTTAATGAGCCCCCTATATTTGTTCTATAGAGACTGGAAAGTGACAGTAGTCTCTGGCTATGGCCCTTTCATACTTCTTTTCTGAGTAACTCTCACCTATACTTACTATTCAGTCTAGGAATGACAGGGCTAATCCATCAATGTCTTTATGACAAGGAAACAAGAGGATACAAAAACAACTGCAAACACTTTATGAAACTTGATAAAGTACTTTGGTCACATGCCAATGAAGGCAATGACCCTTCAGGAGGAGGCTGCAAAGAAGAACGAAAGTAAAAATACATGAGATGATTCCAACTATAACAACTTCTCCAGAATCCTTTGTGTAGAATCAAAAAGGGAGACAATGACTGTAACTGGGGGTTTCTCTCCTTCATGCCATTTCCTGAGTAAATACTCTGAGACAATATTAATTATAAACCTTTTGGCCTATTAGCTCAAGCTTATTATTAACTAGCACTTACAACTTAAATTAACCTATTTCTATTATTCTATATTTTACCATGATGCTTTTGGTTTGTTTATTCACATCTTGCTTTCCCTTCAGCTGTTGACATTTCTCAGACTCTGCCTTTTTTTCTTTGTATCTGTGCTTAGATTTCTTACCTGACTTTATTCTGCCTGACTATTGGTCGATTAAGCTTCTCTATTAGCCAATAATAATAATAAAACATATTCACAACAAACAGATGGGTATCCTTCATCAGATGTTCAGTCTCACCACTAGACTGAAAAAAGCTACTTGCTTTGTTAGCTATGTATGTACAAACCACATCTTTCTGTACCTTTTATATACAATATCAAAATCACTATGGACTTTTTGAAGATAAATTTAATATCATCTAATCACTTAGTCTTATTTTCCCAATATAACCATTTGAATAAATGTCTTAAATAAATTTTTAAAAGTCTGGTCATTGTCATTTGTTTTAGCTAGTTTAATTGTCAACTTGAAATAATCTAAAATCTCCTGGAAAGCCTTAATGAAAAATTGCTTGAATAAAATAAAACAGAAGTTGTCCTGTGGTCATGTCATGAGGAGACAGTTTTGGTTATGTTAATTGATCTTAGAATTCCTATCATTCTGTGAGCAACATCATTTTCTAAATAGGAATTGCTTGACTATACAGTGAGATGAGCCATAATAAGTGGGAATATGTTCATTATTCAGTATAGGCATGATATGATTTAAGGGAGTTTTACATTTTACAACAGCAATAGAAAAAAAAACTAAAATGCTACTTTTCTCTTCAACATATTCTGATGGGTCTCCAAGTTAGCCAATTGGGATCCATGGGGGAAGGCTTGGCTTTTGCCCTAAAATACTGGTTTAAAAAAAGCCAGGAAGTATTGCCAAATAACAAATAGAAACCTAGATCAGTTATACTTATTAAATTATGGTATTTTAGGACAAATAATAATATTAAAATTTTTTCACAGTCTAAAAGAAGTAGTTTATTCATATCTTTTTGGATCTATCCCTCCATCTGTTCAGGAAAAACACTGAACACAATAACAAAGAAAAACACACATAAATGTATATCCTGACTCTAGAACACCAAAACCTCTGCTCTTCTGAATCACCAATGAATATCTGAGATGGGATGAAAGCTTGTTTCTCTGTAGTTCGGTGTAGGAGGTCCTTCTGTCTTTGTATTGCTTTCATAGGTTAATGAATAAAGAAACTGCTTTGGCCTAATAGGGCAGAACTTAGGTAGGCAGAGAAGACAAAACTGAATTCTGGGAGGAAGAAAGCAGAGTCAGAAGAACGCCATGGAGCTGGCAGAGACAGACATGCTAAATCTTTCCCAGTAAGCCACTTCCCATGGCAATATGCAAATTAATAAAAATGGGTCAAACCAAGATGTAAGAGTTAGGCAATAAGAGGTTAGAACTAATGGGCCAAGCAGTGATTTAATTAATACAGTTTCTATGTGGTTATTTCTGGCCTAAGCTAGCCTGGAGGCCTGGACAAACAAGTGGCCCCCTCCTTATAACAGTAGTTGGATTAAAATGTACCATGATCTGCAAAAAGAATGTCTGAGAACTGATTATAGTACTGACTGAATCAACAACATTCACACAATAGCCATTTTATTTAATGCTTGCCACTCCTGAAATTTATCAAGGAATTATCAGTTAAGAAACACTAATGGACTCATCCATTGCTGGTGGGAATGCAAACTTGTGCAACTGCTTTGGAAAGCAGTGTGGAGGTTTCTCAGAAAATTTGGGATCAACCAACCCCAGGACCCAGCAATCCCACTCTTGGGAATTTACCCAAGAGATGCCCAATCATATTACAAAAGCATCTGTTCAACTATGTTTATAGCAGCATTATTTGTAATAGCCAGAACCTGGAAACAACCTAGATGCCCTTCAGTGGAAGAATGGATGAAGAAAGTGTGGAATATATACATATTACAGTACTACTCGGCCGTAAAAAACAATGACATCTTCAATTTTGCATGCAAATGGAGGGAAATAGAAAACACCATCCTGAGTGAGGTAACCCAGACCCAAAAAGATGAACATGGGATGTACTCACTCATAATTGGGTTCTAGCCATAAATAAAGGACATCGAGCCTATAATTCGTAAAAAATCCTGGAGAAGCTATATAAGAAGGTGAACCCAAAGAAAAGCATATAGTTATCCTCCTGGATACTGGAAGTAGTCAAGATTGCCGGACAAAAATGGGAACATGGGGGTGGGGTGGGATGGGGGGAGGGGGAGATGGGGAGAGAAAATTGTGGAGGATGGGAAGAGCTTGGGGGAATAGGATGGTTGGGATATAGGAAGGGTGGATATGGGAACAAGGAATTATATATCTTACTTAAGGGAGCCATTCTAGGGTTGGTAGAGACTTGACTCTAGACGGGTTCCCAGGTGTCCAGGAAGACGCCCCCAGCTAGGTCCTTGGGAAGCTGAGGAGAGGGTGTCAGAAATGTCCAGATCCTATTGCCATACTCATGAATATCTTGCATATCACCATAGAACCTTCACCTGTCATTGGATGGAGAAAATGACAGAGCCCCACATAGGAGCACCGGACTGAGCTCCCAAGGTCCCGATGAGGAGCAAAAGGAGGGAGATCATGAGCAAGGAAGTCGGGACCGTGAGGAGTGCGTTTACCCATTGAGACGGTGGGACAGAACTAACGGGAGACCACCAAGTCCAGTTGGAATGGGACTGATGGAACAGGCAACCAAACCGGACTCTCTGATTGTGGCTGACGGTGGAGGAGGACTGAGAAACCAAGGACAACGGCAATGAACATGAACTCTACAGCATGGACGGGCTCACTGTGAGCCTTGTCAGTTTGGTTGCTCACCTTCCTGGACTTGGGGGGAGCTGGGAGGACCTTGGACTTAACATAGTGAAGGGAACCCTGATGGATCTTTGTCTTGGAGAGGGGTGGAGTGGGGGTATGGGTGAAAGGGAGGGGAGGGAAGGGGGAGGAGGAGGGAAGGAGATGGAAATCTTTAATAAAAAAAAAAATGAGAAAAAAAATGACAACTCAGAGCTAAAAACCAGATGCACAATTACAAATAGAGAATTTTAGAGAAAAGGGGTTCTGTGTGTCTATTCAATCATTTTAAATAAACAGATTGAGGAAGAAAAAAAAAAAACACTAATGGACATCAACTCAGATCCTGGTCAGTACAGGGCCAGAGAAAACATGTCTCCAGGCAACAGCTAGGATCTCATCATGGCCCCAGATTGCAGCTCAGACCATGTAGATCAGATTGGCCTTTGCAGCAGCATAGCCCTCAGACACTAACATGGTCTCAGGTGAGTGACCAATCCCCAGATATCCACATGCAGCACACACACACACCGGTGGTAAGAGGAGCCAGGGACAACAACTCAAGTCCTAGCTGCAGTAGGGCAACATACTCAGACATGACTCTTGGCAGCATCCCTGCCCAGGACAACATTATGGCCTTCAGTGATAGTGCTGGTCACTCAGATCAGAATGGCCTTCACGGTGGCACAGCCCTCAGCCACAAGAACGAGCATGGATTGTGACCTAGACCCCTTTGTGGCTGTGTGGCTTTTCATGACCATCACGGACTGTGTGGATAACCAGGGTTTGGTCAGCCACCTGAGACCATGTTGTTGCCCGGCATTATATTGTCGTTGCTGCAAGTGCCATACTAATCTGGTGGTCTGTGATGTCCCTGGTTATTGGTGACATCCAGGCTGGAACGGCTGCTGAAAACCATGTTTGGATCTCTGTTGATGTTGATGGGGTTCACAGGAGCTGTTCTTGTTGAAATCTCTGGACTGTGCTCAGCCAGCCTGATCTTACTGGCCCTGGGATAGCTGGATCGGCTCCTCATTTGACACTGCAGCAGGAAAGTTGACTCCCATTTTCAAGACAAAACTGGCCCCAGGTACTTGGGAGAGATGGTCTCACCCCTTGCTATAGGCATGGGAGACAGGGGTCTAGGAGAACTGACTGCTTTTTACCAGAGGGAGGTTGGCCCAGTGGCCAAATAAGCCAAATAAAACCAGCTCAACTACCACTCAGACCCACATTCTGGGATTTGGGTTGTCTCACCTATTATCTACCCCATCTATGACTTGCTGAAGCACATGAAGGGACTGGTCCCTTGAAATGATAGCCCTAAGATATCTATGACTAGAGCAACAGAGAGGAATTTCCTTGAGGGTCCAGTGATGATGGTGTGTCAGAGGCTTTGAACCAAATCAATGACTTATTGCAATGAACATTTTCAGGTGGGGCTGATTGAACAAAAAGAGTATACCGCATGACAAACAGCAGCCCCTGATGCTGCAGGAAGAATGAAACGGTGTTGAAAAAATGGAGATGTGAGATGTAGGATTTTTCTTTTCTTTTTTGCTATGTTTTCATTTTGTTTTGCTTTTAATTAATTTTGGGAGGTTCTTTTTAGGGGAGGGACACTCCAGTGGTGAGGGAAGATATGAAGGGACAGGGACATGGTTATATGATGTGAAAATCCCAAAGAATCAATAAAGAATTATGTTAAAGAAAAAACAAGGAAGGAAGAAAGAGAGAGAGAGAGAGAGAGAGAGAGAGAGAGAGAGAGAGAGAGAGAGAGAGAGAAGAGGGGGGGAAGAAGAAATACTAACGGGAAGACTCAAGGAAAATAGAATTGACCTCATTTCTATATATTTCTTTCAGTTCAACTATTTGAAATTTGCAGTTATATGACATTTACAAAGTAAGCTCTACTTTCAAGCACTGTTACTAAGGACACAGAGATTTATGATATTAGTTTTAGGGTGATAGTATGTTTTTCTTATTTTTCTATTATACTTTTATTACTAAACCACTAATACTTATGATTTGGTTCACTGTCAAATAAAAACCATTTAAACCACTTGATCTAGGGTTCTTAATCATTATCTCACTTTTTAAGACCATACACAAGAAATGATGAAAAAAAAGAAAAAAAATTTAAAAGAAGAAATGATGTTTCCTTCTTTGGAAAAAGCATTTAATTTACATATACAATTTATCACACCAGAACAAGTCCTTTGCAACTATTTTCTTAAAGAATTACTAAAAATAATGTTCATAGAATGGTTTTTCTCTCCTAAGAAAGTGTAAAATGCAAGATAGTTTTCAAGAATAAGAGATGAGTAGGAATATACTAGAAGTTTTGAGAAGAATAATGTCTTAATATCAGTGTTTCTTTATGCACTTTAATTTAATAAATCAGCATATTTGAATATATATGGATCTCTAATCATATAGCACTTGCTTTGAAAAAGATCAAGAAACTGATATCTGAATTGTAACTGAATTGGCAATCTGCCTTTGAAAACCATGTATTAACTAAACTGTAGGATATTAGAATAAATGACTTTAATTGGGTAGGGGCTTATTCCTAACAAATACTAGAATCTACAGTCTAAACCTACAATGTTTAAGAAAGTAAAAAGATATCACCAACAAACTAATTAATTTTTGAAATTTCTATTTCAAGCTTGACATGGCATAGCTGACACCAGTCTGAAACCTTTGGGGATACAAAAGTAATGATGGGTCTCTGCCTATAAGCAAATCTCATAAAAACAAAGAATAGCAAGTATCTATGAAAACATTACTTAAAACAGATTCACTGGTTATTATTTTTACAGATTTTATAGTTGATTTTAATGTGCCCATTTTTTTCCTCTGTTTTCCAATCTCTTTCTTTTCTCCATCTATTTCTTCTTGATCCTCAAAAACTGTTTTATGTAAGGCTATTCATTCTGACAATTTATAATATATCTATAGATATATGTATGCATAAAAACTATGAATTTTTTAAAAATACATATATAAAGTCATGTATTCAAGTGATTATAATTCTACATAAATTTGAATTTTTGATGCATAATAAAAAATTCCTACATGAACTAGAAAATCACAAAATAATCTCTCTGAAATAATGCTAAGGTAAGTTTGATAACTGTAAACATTTTGCTGCGATTGATTGTTCTCACTGTGAGTGAAACAGTGAAACTAAAGCAGAGTATAACAATAATCGTAGTTCTCAGGTCAGTCTGGTTTGCATAGTTATTTCTTGCCTTAAAGAATAAAACAACTATAAACATTTCAACTTGAATTGTTATGTAAAGGTGGAATCGAAATTTCTATATGTTTCTGGAGTTGGTGTCCACTTACCTAATTTTCGTCAGACAGTAGAATTAAAGTTATAAAGCAAATTAGGTATAAATATAAATTATGCTTTGCATGTTTAAGCCACAGTTATCAATAAAAGTTAGAACTATTGTGCTATTTATAGAAACCACAAGGGAGTCACATATTTCTAATACATGTAAAAAGTTGGAGTCATATAATATTTTGTCCACTAAATATGTTAGCATGTGTCTATCTCAATTTGTATTGAATGGCTTCTCCTGGAAAGACATAAACAAATTCTACACACATCAACTAGAACACTAATGACAAATCATAGAAGCAATTCCATTCAAGACTATTTTAGCGAACTAATTAAAATTTTGGGTTATTACTTATAGGAGTATATGTAAAGAGTTTCTTATGGGGACATGGTTGATTAGAGGCCACCACATATCACACACACACACACACACACACACACACACACCGAAACTTACATTGTGTAAGTGACGACACCCATGGGTTACTGTTTGGTTTGCATTCAACTCTATCAGAAACCATTACGGTTTATCTAATGTTGGGAAGAAGGGTAATTTGAATTTTGTAAGGTTCAGAGTTTTCCTGAACCTTCTGACTTATGTTCCATTTCTAGGTCTTTAAGTTCTTCTACTTTTTATGTCTTCTAAACATTCCTCCTATCTCTAGAGGAAGATGTTCCAATGTAAAAGAAATGGTTACCCAGCAATTTAAAAATACTCTGTGTATTAATTAATGTTAGAAACCATGCAAAGCTTCAGTGAGTTACATTGTTTATTATAGCATTGTATTGTTTTTCTTTCACCTGAATATTGCAGATCACCTTAATTAATTCCATTAGCATCATAATAGCTGTTAGAAATAACAGGGAAAGCTGAAGAAAGGAAGTCAGATATCCAAACATTAATCAGTTCAGTAAAGATCATTATCGAAGAGTATGGCTTTGGAGGCTGAAAGAAGTTAAAGTATTAATATCAAAGATCCTAACAGTAGATATACAGCAAGATTTGAATATGAGAATTTTGAGGAAAAGTGTCATAAATAGACTTATTTAAAGTTGTCCCAAATACATGTTTTCAAACCGTAGTTCAGGCTTTCTTCTTTGAAATCTACTTGCATTTTTATATGTTGGAACCTTTCCCGGGTGGATGTCCAGATTTCATGGTACTTTCCCTACTATCGTCATGAAGTGAAGCATCTCTTTAAAGCTGCAAGTTCTAGGCATGTACACTCCTTCAGTTGCAAAGCTTAGCTTTCTCTCATACCCTTCCTCTTTAGACATTATGTTTTTGGGGGTTTTGTTCTTTTTGTTCTTTCCTTTTATGTCTACACTTGTTATCTCACAGTATAGGTATGACTTAGAGTGATGGATACTAATGATAACCATAATGCAGCCTGAAAGGTGTCTTGAAATTCCCTCCATCAAACAAATTAGACATTACTTTTGCATTTAGCTTGAGTCAAGCTTTCAGGACACATGCAAAAAGTACTTAGATTCTTTGCCAAAGTAAAACCTGAATAGCATCTGTTGCACTTCCCTGCCAGGCCCTATTCACCTCTGAGAATCATGAATTAAGCCTTCACTGTCCACATTTCTTCTGACATTTTGTTGTTCCATACACCCAGGAATATGGCCTACTTAGTTCCGCTTATAGGATTTTTTTAGCATATAGATGAAATTTTTCTTATTCTCTCACAAAACAGTTCCAATAGCATAAAAATCATAAAGTCATATATTTTCCCAGAAATGACCACACATATTATAGCAATTTTATGTATTAGTTACTTTTTTTAGTGATTTGACCAAACACATCAATAAAGAGATAGAGAAAGAAAGAAAGAAAGAAAGAAAGAAAGAAAGAAAGAAAGAAAAGGAAGTAAGAAAAGAAAGAAAAAATAATTTAAAGGAGAGAAGAGAAAACAAATTTAAAAGAGGAAAGATGTCCTCTGCTTCACAGCTTGTAGAAATAATTCTACCATTATGGGGATAGTATTGCAACAATTTGGGAAAGCATGGACGCATCGGTAAGAGAGCTGCTCATCACATTGGATCTGCAGTCAAGAAGTGGAGTCATTCAGTGCCGAAAGTGGGGTTAGACTTTAAAACCTAAAAGCCTCTTTCTAGATAGCCATTTCCACCAGTCAATCTCTAGCTCCTTAAGACTCCAAAACCTTCCAGAGCAGTATAATCATCTAGTAACCACATGTTCAAAATATGAGATAGCTACAGATACATTCTACACTTATACTACAAATCCTAAGCTTACAACTCAGTCCTAGATGGGTGTGGGGTGTGGTGGTGCATGAGTTAAACCCCAGTACTCTGGGGAGGATGGAGAGACAGGTGTATCTCTGTAGTTTGAGGTCAACCGGACTACAAGGAGACTTCCAGGATAGTCCAGACTGTTAAACAGAGAAATCTTGTCTCAAAAAATTATCTCAACGTTATTTATCTATAACTTTTTATAAAGAAGAGAAATGAGAACATGTTGGAAGACAATGCTGGCTGTGTTCAGAGGTTTCAGTCTCCTCATGGCTCCCCAACATGGAACTCCCTCCATCCAGCAGAACTTCCAGCTTCTACCTGTCCTTATCTGGAGAGTATTCCTTGGAATGGAGGACTGATATTATCTGAAAGCAGCTCTGAATCAGATGCCTGTCTCTAAATCAGATGTCTGACTTATCTTTAGCTTGAACGCTGGGCATAAATCTTTGCCAGAAAACTCCCTTGCTGCACACATGATAACGAAGACTTGTGCTAGGAGCCTTATAATAGGACTGTGCCACTTAAATGCAATTTAGGTTTGTCCTCAGGCTCCCCGATGCTATATATTCTTTATACTCTGGAATAAAATTGAACTGATTCACCAACACCAAAATTTACCTCTGGGAGTGCTGCCTCCATTCGTGTTCGTGTGCCAAATAAAATGATTTTGGAACTGCCACTGCCTCTTGCCGTCTTGACCTAGTGGCCGACAGGCCAAAAGGGAAAGAGGACTCTCCCAAAGTGAAAGATTTAACAATATGCAGATATATTTACGAAAACTATTGAGTGAACATAAGACAAAACACGCTAGCAACTTAGAGAAGACTAACTTTAGAGGGGATCTCAACAAAAAAGCTCAAATGTTTTATCTCACACTTCCTTAAAGTGATATTGAATGATTGCTATTTTAGTGGCATATACTATCTGTACTCACAAATAATTAATTAATAAATGACAGTGATTAGTGAGTGTACCTATCTGCACTCATTTAAAATTAGCAAATTAATGAACTACTTACTACATTAATACTAAAATATAGTGCAAAATTAATTTATTCTTCTCTCATAATGTGACAGATACAAATGGTAATAACACACATTCAAAGAAATATGCACCTGTCACATAGAGAAACTGGACAAAGAAGATGAGAGAAAGAGTTGACGGTTCTGATAGTGAGTTATATTATTCCATTTTTGTCACTTATTACATTAATAATAGCATCATCACTAGCTTCTTCTCCTAGCCCTGTATTTTCTTGATAGTTATTTTATATAAACATTTTATTTTATTCATTTTGATTTTTTATTTTTGAGATTATAGTTACATCATTTCTCACTTTCCTTCCCTCTCTCCAAATGTTCTCTATATAACTATTGTTCTCTTTCAGATACATGTCCTCTTTTGTCATTCATTGTTACCACCTGGATATATGCATATATATGCATGTGTATCAATATGATCTGCCAGTTCTGAAGAGTATTTCTTCACTCTCTGGATTCCCTAGTTGCCTGTAGTTCTTTGTGTAGGCTTGAGGTCCCACACACTTTCCCCTAGTCAATCCAGCATACCTATTGTTGTTTTTTTTTTTGTTCAACAGTCTTAAACAAAACTCCCGACTACTCTGGTTCTTATGATCTTTTGTACTCTCTTCTGTAATGTTTCCTAAGCCTTAGGCATGGGAGTGTTTTGTAGATGTATCCATTGGCACAGAACACCACAATTCTGTATTTGATTCATCATGAATTTTTGTAATGAACTGTACCTATTACAAAGAGAAATTTCCATGATGACGCATGAAGACTATTACTGTCTGTCTGTGTATACAAGGATGGATATTTGAGATATAGCGAAAACTTATGTTAGTTTGTAGGTGAAAGTTGTAGGTTTTCTTCTAAGATTCATGACTTCACTACCTTTGCATGGTTGGCTACTTTTCCAGTACCAGATGTAGTTTCCCTCTTGTTGAGTGAGTCTTAAGTCTAATCAGAAAGCTGTTTGTTACTGTCAAGATGTTCATAACACTACTACATCCTTAGGGTTGTCCTAGCACACTGGCCATTGTGTTTCAGAAGCATTAAAGACAGGTAGGACTGTTGGTTCTTTCCCTTACTTGGAAGCTTTCATTGTGCCTTCTGGTTTCAAAGCTACTATGTCTCTGAGGAGGTATTCAGGTCAGTTCCATATAAGGAACCTCTGGGCCTGTATATCTGAAGTGCTTTGTATCTTCAGCATGCACTTCTTGCCTTCTATTTCTTGAGGATAACCAAAGACAAAAGCAATAACCTATGTGTTTTCTCAGGTTCTTGGAAAACCCATATCAACATCTTAAAAGAGTCATTTTTCATGCCTAGTTACAGGTTGTTTGTTGAGTTGTTTTTGGTCTTTGAAGAAAATGTTGTCAGCCCAGATGAGAAATTTTTATTTAACTCATATATTCATATTTATATACTGAATTCCCTGCTTTATAGGACCATTTTGTACTTAACAATATGATTCCTTATGGCTTTTTCATACATTCTCACAGTAATTTTACCCTTTCTCTCCTTCTTCTGGGTGTACCTCCCTTTTCCTTTCCTATACGTTCTAATTTTTTCTCATTTCCCAAATTGTATTGCTCTCTACGCTGTGTTGAGCTAGTAGTTTTCAGGGTTTTCTCATTCTTCTGTTTATTTTACGGTTGAGGTGTGTTTCTTGTAAACAGCAGAATGTTGGATCCTTTTTTCGTATCCAATCTCTTAGCTTGTGCCTTTTTATAGGTGAGTTGAGTCCATTGATATTAAGTGATATTAATGACCAGTGGTTATTAACTCCGGTCATTTTTTTTAAAGTAGAGTTTGTGTGTTTCCCTTCTTCTAGTTGTACTGGTGAGGGGTCGCTAGATGTCTGAGTTATTGTGGGCATTGTTGGACTCCTTGGTTTGTGATTTTCCTTCTATTACTTTCTGCCAGGCTGGATTTGTGGCTACATACTGTTTAAATCTGTTTTTGTCCTGGAATATCTTGTTTTCTCCAGCGATGGTGAATGCAAGATTTGCTGGGTATAGTAGTCTGGGCTTGCATCCATGTTCCCTTAGTGTCTGTAGCACATCTATCCAAATTAATATATAACAGTCTTGTCCAATTGTATTAGCAAAAACTTTCAAAGATAATGTGATGACAAGGAATCAGTTCTAAATTTACTTGTATGTATCATAAACACTTTTACAGTTCAGTTTTTTTTTTCTGTAAATCTTATTCATACCTCACATGATTCCAATGTACTGGCTGAGAAATATCTAATTGTCTTTCATTTTCATAAACAATTGAGATGTATATCCATATTTATTTAACAATTTGCCCTAAAAATGCAATAGCAGAATGTATCCTAAAATTACAGTCCAATTTTCATTCTAGGTTGAACTAAAACTGAAAATACCATATTCCAACAACTTTCAGAAGCTACAAAGCTTATATTATCCAATTAATTATTTGCATAGTAAGATACAAGTGAGCCTTGTCAGTTTGGTTGCTCACCTTCCTGGACCTGGAGGGAGTTGGGAGGACCTTGGACTCAACATAGTGTAGAGAACCCTGATGGCTCTTTGGCCTGGAGAGGGAGGGAGTGGGGGTATGGGTGGAGGGGAGGGGAGGGAAGGGGGAGGAGGAGGGGAGGAGATGGCAATTTTTAATAAAAAATAAATAAACTGGAAAAAAAAAGAATAGGCTTCTAGGCACACTGCCACATACCTGCAAACATAACCTAGAGAAGCTGAAGAAGGAGGAGAGACCATGACAATAATGTAGGCTGGCCCCAGACAAGCCCAATCATGAGAACCAATTTCTCTCTAAATATAACATGTATGCAATGAATGTATGCCCACAGCATAGAGGTTTATTGATACTCAGCATTACTATATGCCAAGAGTTTGTGTTAAAATGGTCCTAAACAACAAAGGTTCTTTCTCAGAAATTTCTAATTATAATATATATTTATTACATTCTCTAATATAAGTGTATTTCTACATGTAGACTTTGAGATTGCTGCTAATAAATGAAATATTAATGATGAAAACATATAGAAAAAGCTTCAATGTCTTATAGCAATAATATTTTATGCTTTGATATAGTAAAAGCATATTATTCTAAGTGTTTGACTTTAGTTAGTAATATTATATTGCTACAATTTAATAACAGTTTACCTAATATCATTATAGGATAAAATATATCATATAATAAAATTTGGCTATAATAGGGTGTTTTTTGTACTAATTTAGCAATCTAAATGTGATATAATCAAAATTATATGACTAGTTACTAAATATATTTTTCTTATAAATTTATTAAATATTCAATTTATTTTTTAGTTTAGAGCAGGGATTATTATTATAGAATTTAATGTGTTCTTAAATTATGAAAATTAGGCAAAATCACTGTTGATAATTTTAAATGAATTATTAAAATAATCTTATTAGTATTTGGGATTTCCTAATGTACTTTAGTTATTTAAGATCAGAGCTGATTCAGGAAAATTAATAATTTTCTTTCTACTTTCTCTAGTTCAATTTTAGTTTTGATCTATCTCTTTACTCTCTTTGGAAATAGACACTTCTTTAGACAAATATGGATTTACTAATTAATAGAACAAATTTGTAATGAAGTGTTTCTTTAAACTTAATATTACTTGTAATAATTGTTGTTAAATTGAACTTTAGGTCTAAAGCTTTGAGGAAAAGATCACAAATCTTATGTAGTAGTAGTTTTCTATGGAGGGATTTCTCTGTGTGTGCTGTCGAATGTCATAGGTAAAATGTTCTCTCTTTATTTGATCTTCAATATTAAAAATTCATCCATCTGTAATTACTTCCAGCCTAGAAATTGCAGTGATATTCACATAATACCCAAAGTAGAATATTCCCTGTGGGCATTTGGGAGAATACCAAGTGTCTAGACAGGAATGTTGCTTAATTGGTCACCTGCTTGATGATGAGCAGGCTTAAAAGACTTCGTCTCATATATTTCTATGATTCTTAATAACTATCCTCATCAAGATGTAAAAATTCAAATATTTGTAGGATCTTCTTATGACAAATAAATTAGGTCCTTTGTTGATATTACTCAGATAATTTTAAGTCTCTGAAAATGTGACACTAAATTAAAAATACTTAAACTTTAAAAACGTTTGACCAAGATTTAGCCAATAAAATTGGTAGCTTTGTTATAGGATAAAAAATTAATGTTAAAATTATTTTATAAGTATGGTTAACTTGACTATGTCTATCATATTTGCATGTAAAAGTTGTATGATAATTATATACATTGTTTCACACAAACAGGTTGCTATTTTTAAGGATATTATAGTAATTTGTAGCATGGAGAATTCTGTTCTGGTTTTGTTTAAATAGCCATCTCTTTTTCTCAAGTGTGATGCATCTGGAAGCATCTGCTGCTCCTTCTTGAGGTATAGTATGCAATAGAACTTAAGAGAAGAGATTGAAACTTTGAGCATTTGTTATTATCTACCATATATCTCGTCGTGCCTCAGAAAGTTCTGCATACTTCATTTTAACAATGATCAATTAACATTATAGACACTCACATATCTTTATATTATCTATGATACATGCATATGCATATACAAAAATGAGGAAAGATTTACCTAAAAATTACATTCATACATCATAGTCAAGCTAGAATGTACATAGTTGGTGTCTGAAAAGAGCTCATAATTCTTTTGCAATCAGTTGTGCATGTGCTTTCTTACTAGGTTTAAAAATATGTGATAAATATTTACAATATATTTTTTATCTCAAAAATGTTTAATCTTTGTCCAAAAGAATGTCCTGTGAGCTTCCCTATATCTAGATTTGTAACTATTCGGTGTATTTAAACTGAGAATTTTGACTTCTGAGGCCTTCTATTTCATACTAGGTAAATACCAAATAACATAAAATAAAAAATCCAACACATGCTTTCTAAATTTTATTCACTTCTGTAAAGAAAACATAAATCATAAATAATATATTAAGCTGACTAAAGATGTCAACAAACACTTTTATAAAAATGTCAAGATGCAATGAGTGACAGCATTGTTAGGAATGACAAAAGAGTCAAAGGAATTCCCTTGGGCTGGGTTAAAGTCCCACGGATACTTAGACAAGACTGTGCTTTGATGGTAATACTCAGTATTCTGGATAATAGGAAGTTATCACTGAAATACAGACAAGCAGAGTAATATAATCTGCATGCTCAAGTGACAGAAGGAAAGTAGCTACCTATCCAGAGCAAGGTGAAAGGGAACAGTGACTGGTTATCAGCTTTCGAGTCACAAGAGATTTATCAGAGTGGAAGATTTTTTTAAGGTATCTGACATCAACATATGTGACTCAGTTTCTAGTCAAACAAGAATTATCTTTCCTTGGGCAGCTGAGGAGAGGGTGCCAGAAATGTCCAGATTCTATTGCCATACTCATGAATATCTTGCATATCACCATAGAACCTTCACCTGGCATTGGATGGAGAAAATGACAGAGCCCCACTTAGGAGCACCGGACTGAGCTCCCAAGGTCCCGATGAGGAGCAAAAGGAGGGAGATCATGAGCAAGGAAGTCAGGACCGTGAGGAGTGCGTTTACCCATTGAGACGGTGGGACAGAACTAACGGGAGACCACCAAGTCCAGTTGGAATGGGACTGATGGAACAGGGGACCAAACGGGACTCTCTGAATGTGGCTGACGGTGGAGGAGGACTGAGAAACCAAGGACAATGGCAATGAACGTGAACTCTACAGCATGTACGGGCTCACTGTGAGCCTTGTCAGTTTGGTTGCTCACCTTCCTGGACTTAGAGTCATAAAATCATAAATATTATCAAGTCTGTTCAATATATGTATATAAAGTATTTCATTGTTGTATTCTAATTTAGTAAATATAATGTTTCATAATAATCTTCATAGGTATTTGGTAGTCTTCCATGAACTGATTTAATCAACATTCCATAAGTAAAGACTCTTTATCAGGTTTTTAATAATGTGATTGCAAATGTGACTATGATGAATGAAGTCAATGTACACATTACATTGTAATTATAATGTATATCCTGGGTCTTTGGAAATTATTTATTTGAGTCAAAATTAACTATTTGTTTTGCTACAAGTTTCATTTCAATATCTCATAGAATGTTTGGATGAATATGCAGTACACTCAAGAAAGTAGACAATTTCTCACTTTTTAAAAGTCATTTCTTCAAATTCTTAATTACTTCTACTTTACAATTTAACAGTAAAATGCACATTAACTTCATTAGTCATACTTTAATTAATAGTAAAACTGGACATATTCACAAACAAATCACTCATACTATAACATGCATGATTAAAATTTTGTATCCTTGTGTTTGTCTTTTAATTATATTTTTTGATTATTTATTTAGCAAATGTGTGTGTGTGTGTGTGTGTGTGTGTGTGTGTGTGTGTGTATGGTACACAGTCACACACATGATATAGCACACACATGGAAGTCAGAGGACAATCGAGGGTGTCACTTCTGACCTCTCACTGTGGAACAATATCAGCTCATCAGACTTTGTAGAAAAAGCTTTTATCTTCTCATCTGTCACCTCAGCCCTTTATTTTAATTTTTATAGGCTCTTGTACTTAGTCTTTGATACTTCATTTAAATTTTCACTAGTTTTAATGATTTGGAATTTTAATATTTAATTAAAACTAAATTTTATCACACATAGCATTATACACAAATATATTTTAGCATATATGAAATGAAAATAGTAATTATCAAAATGTTTTAAGAAATTCTTTCAGTTTGATGATTTCTGTACTAAAATGGAATTTTGCCAAGAGATGTAGCTACAAATGTCAGAAAAGTGAAAAATGTTATTAAGAATATTTAAGCTCCCTTGGTGGCCTCCCAGAATGGAAGATAAGAACTTCTTGAGAAAGACACAATGCACTTCAGGATACAGGACTTGTAGGACTAGAGCTGTAATTGACCTGGAAGCCTGCTCCCTAAGGATTAGCTCTCATAGTATCTGAAGATGTTATACAACCTGCCAAGGGAGAAAAGCAATCAATAGTACTGCAAGCTGCACTGGCTATGAACCTCAGCAATGAACAGCACAGCAAGACATCCCCCAGAGTACAATAGTGGCACTTACATCACAGAGTTAACTGAGAGCCATCTAATTGGATTTACAGATGGTTCAAAGGGATGGAACTCATGTCTGGTACTGTAAACTTAACCAACTACCTGGGAGTAATGATTTCATGGACCTGGAAAAAAATGACTACCTCGACTTTGCTAAATTAGTAAAATTCATAATTGCATTTTAGTATTTCTGCTCACAGAACAGTGCAGCTCTCACCCCTCAGCAATGTGACTTCTTTTGCAGCAGATAGAAAGCATACATAAATAAGTAACAACTAAGTAGAATGAACAACTAATCAAAGTATTCAGTCCCAATGACATTATCTACATCACAACTCTTAAGAAGAAAACACTGCAGAAAATGGGTGAAAAAAGTAGTATAAGAGCTTGAGGTCTGAAATTTCTTCTGTAAGATATTGTCATCTACGTATCAAAAGAAGGCCACACCCATGAAATCTCAGCAATGTGCTCACTTAAATAAGACTGTCACAATGACAACTGATTTGCATTCGAGGAAAATCTCACAAGGCAACAACTTAGATGAAAAGATATAGGCACTTAATGACTGCTAAGAGAAGGCTAATCAGTTTTCACAAGGATAGTGAACCTCAGTAGGTTCTCCAATCCCAAGTCTGTATATCTTTGTGTCTGTCAGTCAGTCTGTCTCTTTCTTTCTCTCTTTGTATGTGTGTGTGTATGTGTGTGAGTGTGTTGATAAAGAAGAAGCCAATAAGTTAGAAGAAGGGAGAAAGGAAGATGGATGGGTAGAAATAATGCAAATTCAGTATTTGCATATAATTTTCTTATAAACTGTAATAATTTAAAAATATAATGTAAATCATTACCTCCTTCACAAACTTAAGCTGCATTCCTAGTTTTAGTTGTTTTAGACCAAATGTATAGTAGGAGGCTGCTTGTTTGTTCCTGGCTGCCTAGCCTCCTGATATAACCACTCAGAAAATGGATTAATTAAATCCCTGCTTGGCCAATCACTATATAATATTCCTATTAAACTCTTATATATTAAATTAACCCATTTCTATTATTTTATATTTTACCACAAGGCTTGTGGCCTACTGGCAAGGTTCTAGCTGGCAGCTTGTGTCTTTTTCCTCTGGTAGCTACTTGGCATCTCTTGACTCTGCCTTCCTTCTCCCAGCATTTAGCTTAGTTTTTTCAGCCTATCTCTACTCTGCCCTATCATAGGCCAGTGAGGTTTCTTTATTCATCAACCAATAAAAGCAACACATACACAGAAGGACTCTCCACACCAACAATGAGTAAAGAAGGATAAGAAGATGCTTATAAATCATTTTTCTAAATTGATCTTATGTGTTTTTCAGGGCCAGTGAGATGGCTCAGTAGGAAAAAACACTTGCCATCAAAACTAAATACCTGAATTCAGTCTCCCAGATCCACAGAGAAGAAAGGTGTTGGGAGAGGCCATTCATTCATTTCCAAGCCACGCAGAACCTAAAAAATCACACAGAAACTGTATTACTTAAAACACTGCATGGTCTATTAGCTTATACATATTTCTAGCTAGCTTTTATATCTTGAATTGACCCATCTCTATTAATCTGTACATCAGTACAAGGTCATGGCCTACCAGCAAGTTTCCAGCAAACTCCTGTGGGCATCTTTCTCCTTTGGTGACTACTTGGCTTCTCTCTTATTTTGCCTACTCTCTTCTCCTCTATCTGCTTGCAATATGACCAAAACAGTTTCTTTATTAACCAATAATATACACAGCATACAGAAAGGAATCCCACATCAGAAAGAGAGAAGAGACTCCCTCATATTGCCCTCAGAACTTCATAGGGATTGTCACAAACACACATTCATATACATACACAAACACACATATATGCGTATGAACACACATACATTCATATGTATACATACATATAAGTACATATAAGTATATATACATATATTTATTCATTTATGGATGCATATGATAATATTTTCCAGAGAAGTGATATTCACAATACGTACTATGTAGGAATCGGTCATATAAATTGTGGCTGGCCCAAAGTAAGGACTGTAACTTGGCATGTCTTTATGACTATTAGGATTTCACGATGCTTGAAGGAATCTGTCCAACACGATTACCATGAAAAGGGCTACAGAAGTTAATGAAACTGTCCTGACAATATGTGATGACTTGTTGATCACTACAGATATGATACACTTAAGTTCATCAGCTGAATATCAAGTGGTTTATACCAGTTTTCTCATTCTCTGTATATTAAAAGTAAAAGCAAATTTTTAAAGGATGTTAAGAAATCCCTTGAAAATTTTAAACTTTTATTTTTCAAGACAAAAGTTGGTGTGGGAGAATTATCTGTATTCTGTCAATCATATTTTGAATAAACGCTGATTGGCCAGGCAGGAAGTATAGGCAGGTCAACCAGACAAGTAGAGAAGGGGTGAGAGATATTCTGGGAAGAAGGAAGCTCTTCCCCCATTCCTGCCCAGACCACGGAAGAAGCAAGGTGTAATCTACCTGGCTGAGAAAGGAACTGAGCCATGTGGCTAACATAGATAAGAATAATGGGTTAATTTAAGCTACAAGAGCTAATAAGAAACCTGAGCTAATGGGCCAATCAGTTTTATAACTTACGGAGATCTCTGTGTAATTTTTATTTGGGACTTGCCAGCTGTGGGAAATGGGCAGGACAGAAAACCCCAACAAGCCAGTCCTTATGTTACAAAAAAGGATATCAGTATCTTTTTATTTCCCTATGTTCATATACAAATCACTTGTATATAACAAAGAAGATAATTATCTTCCATACAGTCTACCATAATAGACTTTTGATTTTGAACAAGTAAATTTACTAGGTGTATAGCAAGCAGAAGCTGAAGCTTTAATAGTATGTATCCCACGAATAGATGCAGCAACTAGTTCACAAATAACATCAAGTATGGCACCTGCATCATTCACTGAGACAGCTGGAGTAGCCTAATTGAGACACCAAACAGTAGTAAGGTCAAATCTGGGACTTACAAAGAGGAGGAGAAACTACCTATTAAGATTGAGGCATCAACTATATATCCCAAGAAACCCTTTTCTCCAAGGATTTGCTTCCATAAATCAAATTATAACTCCCTGTTTCCACTGTACATATTATCATGTCATAGAATAAACAAACAGTACTAACATCTGTTAGAAATGGCTTATCTTTTAGGTATTATTAGGGACAGAATACTTATAAAACCTGTTGCTGCTTGTTTTTATTTTTCCAAGCACAGATAGGGCCTGCAGGCCCCAAGAAAAAGGATTTGTGAGTCACTACATAGGTGCTGATAACTCCAGTCTCATCCTCTGGGATAACAGCAAATTCTCTTAACTAACAGTCAAACACTCCATCCTTTTTTGTTGTTGTTTTGTTTTTATTTTGTTGTTGTTGATGGTAGTGGTGGTAGGTTGTTTTTTATTTAAAAAAATAATTATATGCTTCTTTGTATTTTTTCATTTAATATAAAATTTGATCTTAAAAAATCCATGGAGGTAAGCAAGGTATATTTATTATCACTACTTTACAGGTAAAGCATCAAACATATTAACACTGGGAAAATACATTATATCTGTACTTAGACCCCCTTAAATTAACCACCTTTATGTTAAAATGTACCTAATCCAAGTAATAGGAACAGAAGTTACTTCAAATTATAAAGGATAATGTTGTGTAACACGTAATTCTGGCATTTTCCTGGTGTTTCAAATGATTCACACTTTAATTCATATTAGTTACTTATAGATTATGGGTTACTTTAAGTAAAAATGATATTTTTACATCTCAGTGTATTGATTTATAGATATTATTAGTGTTATTTCACATCACTACTTTGTCGTTTGCCTTAGTCAACCTAAAAAAATGTTATTAAAATAGGATAGGTTATAAATTTGTGATTACAACAAAGAGTTATTTTAAAAAGAATACTTTTCAAAATACGCAAATGTGTACTGGGAAAGTACTGCAGAACATAGGGTTAAAATGGTCGAGCCTTAGGCATACGCTGATACTACATGCCAGTTGTAACACCTGCTCAAATTGCTATTACATAGATACTACTTTAAATTCAAGCTTTGAAATTGTCAGGTCATTCTCTTGACCTCTAAATCCTAAAGTCTGATGAGCATATTTCTTCAGAAAAAAAAAAATGGCATGGATTTCTTGAATGTGCCGTGCCTTTGAATGAGCAAGGTCTGCCTGGGGAACTTATCCTGTCTGCCTTTCCCCTGCCGGCTCTAACTCGTATTCTTCCAGCCTCTCTATTAGTAGCAAAAAGCAATGATTTCTACTTCAAAGTTTGTAAAATCAGCACTGGAAGTAGAAAATAAAATATATTTTTAATTACAAAAATACGTTAAGAAATATGTTTAAGGATTCTCAACACAGTATCATAATCCTCTGGCTTCTTTTCAAGAATACAGCTTTCTTGATTTTTCACAAATATAGCAGTTTTAATACTTGGCTCAAAAATGATGCTAATCCTATATTCTGATGAAGCTTTGTTAATTTTACTGTATTATCAGCTAAGACAAACTTGGCATTGTTAATGATATTTCCTTTTGTATTACATTTATTTCTTTATATGTGTATGCCAGGAGGAAGGAAGCCAGGTTGTGAGATTTGGCAGTTAGACACACTGCGCCACTTCACTGGAACTAAGCATAAGGTATTTCCTTGATGATAGACCTTAAACTACAAAATAGAGAGTAAATGTTGTTGTCTGTAACCATCCCCCTTTACTATAAATCTAAGAAATAGAGCCTAAGTTTAAGGAAGTCACATGGGACAAACATCACATATATCTAAACCCTAGAGCAGGACAACTCCTCTAAAGATGAAATATTTCAAAGAGAAAGTAACTAGGATGGATGCACATGAAACTCAGTGTCATGTGCTGGCAAGCCACCAAATTCTACAAACCAATTAGAGAATAGGTGAAGGGATGACTCCTCCAGCTGGCACAACCATTTGCTTAGATACTTCCTGGAATTATTTATGTCAGTCTGTGATCCAGTTTACTTTGGGAAAACTATTATTTCTGTTCTGCATTTCTGAAGGCCCTGGATATCTCCTGGATGCTGTTTTATTGGGAGGTAGTGGACATAGTGAACAAAGGGGGTAGGGGACTCTTGCCACTATGGCTGGGCACGTATTAATCTGGGTGTGATTTTTCAGATGGCCAGATGCTTTCTTGTACTCATTAAAAGCTTTCAAGATTGTGATTCTCTCTCTCTCTCTCTCTCTCTCTCTCTCTCTCTCTCTCTCTCTCTCTCTCTCTCGCTCTCTCTCTCTCTCCATCTCTCCCTCTTTCTCTCTGTCTCTCTCGTGTGTATATTTGTCCTGTGACCTCAATCATTTCTGTGAGAATATGCATTTTCCCTCTCCATCATTTCTATAGAATGTGATATGTTCCTTTTCTCTGAATATTTTTAGTGTTTTCACTTGGAATGTATTCTTGGCCTGTTAAACATATCTGGGTATATTTTTCTTTGTACTTATCCTACTTCAAACTTGCTAAACTATTGGAATAAAATATTGTTCCAAAACCCTGTCTCAAAAAAAAAACCAAAAAAAAAAAAAAATATTGTTCCATTAGATTTTTTTTTAAAAAAACAATTAGCTATATTCTACTCCACTCACTTTCTTATCTGTGAATCTCAAATGCATGCAGTTTATACTAGTTAACATTGTCCTACAAATTCCAAAGGTGCTGCTTCATTTAATTTCTATTAATTTTCATACTTTTACCTACTCTGTAGGAATTGTTGACCTTTCATCATTTTTTATTCAGTTAAGCCTTACTGTTTTATAGAATTCCTCACTTTTAATATTCATTTTTTTCTTTTAGTGTTCTTTTTTCAACTTTATTATTTTTTCTATGTATTCATATATATGTTTTTGTGTATTCCCCAGTGTGTGGAGGCCAGAGATGGACATCTAATGTCTTTCTCAATCATTCTCTGCTTTATTTTTTAAAGACATGTGTCACAGTCCTGACATAGGCTGAGTTCAAGTACTGAGACAGGGAAGGGCATCGGCATGAAGAAATGAACTACCATCTGACCATCAGATAAGTTTCATATAACTGGCCAGCCCTGAAGGGCTTGAGTGGTATTTATTTATTTATTTGTTCATTTATTTATTATTTATTTATTATTTATTTATTTATTTATTATTTTTAAAATTAACCTCTCTGAGCTTAATGGACAGTAGGAACATAAAGAGGTCATCTGCACAGCACTGTGTAACCTAAATGTGTTTAAAAATATTTTTAAATTTCCACCTGCTCCCCTCCTCCCATTTCCCTCCCCCCCCCCCGTCCCCCACTTCCCCTACCCCTCCCTCTCCAGTCCAAAGAGCATTCAGGGTTCCATGCCCTGTGGGAAGTCCAAGGTCCTCCCCCCTCCATCCAGGTCTAGGAAGGTGAGCATCCAAACAGACTAGGCTCCCACAAAGCCAGTACATGCAGTAGAATCAAAATCCAGTGCATTTGTCCTTGGCTTCTCAGTCAGACCTCCTTGTCAGCCACATTCAGAGAGTCTGGTTTGATCACATACTCCATCAGACCCAGTCCAGCTGGCCTTGGTGAGCTCCCATTAGATCAGTCCCACTGTCTCAGTGGGTGCACGCACCCCTCACGGTCCTGACTTTCTTGCTCATGTTCTCTCTCCTTCTGCTCCTCATTTGGACCTTGGGAGCTCAGTCCGGTGCTCCAATGTGGGTCTCTGTCTCTATCTCCATCCATCACCAGATGAAGGTTCTAAAGTGATCTGCAAGATATTCATCAGTGTGGGAAGTATATATCTTAATTAAGGGAGCCATTTTAGGGTTGGCAAGAGACTTGACTCTAGAGGGGTTCCCAGGTGTCCAAGGAGATGTCCTCAGCTTGTTCCTTGAGCAGCTGAGGAGAGGGCACCTGAACTGGTCCTATCCTATAGCCACACTGAGTGGTTTTAATTTATGTTTCAAAAACAATTATGTTTTTCTGTACAAACAAACATGTTTTCCCTACCTTTCAACATTAACTTCTGGCAAAAGCAAATGTGTCAAATATGCTTTTTTTCTCAACTTTTGCATCAAAACATCTATAAAACTACAAAAGATGCTTATCTCCTTGCTAGATGCCAAACATCGAGCCAGGTACAACTTGTCCTTACAAAACTAAAAGGTGATAAACAAAAGTCACACATTCTCAAGAACAACAATATCATTCATTCAAAGCTTGACAATGCATATTTATAGAAAGAGGGGTGAATTGCCTCTGTTACTGTCAGCATTGGCTTGACAAGCTTTCAGGGTTTGGAGTGACAGCTCTCATCCCCAAACAAGAAAACCAAGAAGTATCAGCTCAAAAGAATTCCAGGGGAAAATATCTTAGAAAAAAAAATGGGATCTCTGGGAATGATCATATCTTTCCCATAGCAACTCATAATGTGACACTAAAATCCAAGAAGAAAATAATGAATATTAGGAGAGAGAAGAGAGTGTGCAGGGCATACAGTCCCAGCAGTATTCTGCACTGCCCCAGAGTCCGCTGGTTCTTGCCAAGTGAAACTGTCTCCAATGGGCTTTGCCTCATAGAGACCATTTGGACAAGCACTCATATTCTCATCCGAAACTAGGCCACACAGAACCCAAAAGACATGGTCTCGCACTAAACCTGGGACTCAGTGATTTATCTGGATTCACTGGCCAACAGGCGCCCGGGTATCATCGTGTCACTATTGCCCATGTGCTAAGATTGCAGGAATGCACAAGGATACCTGATTTTTAAAATACAAGTGTGGATCCAAATTTTTGGGCACGAAGCAATCTGTAACTGAACCATTGCTCCTCCCCTTCTTTTTTATACATCAAATCAGTCTTTGAAACAACTTCCTGTGTGGTTCTGATATATATCATCAGAGAACCACACAGGAAGATATATATAGATATAGATATACTAAAATTTATTTTTGTTATTATACAAATCAAAGAAACTATCATTTTAAATTTACTTTAAGTAAGCATATCATCACCAATAGTAAATTCTTAGTCTGTAGGTCACACAAAAACACCACAGTTTATTTATAGTTGACAAAAAATTAATAAATAAAGTAGTATTTACTCATGGAAGAAGACATGCTTGTGCCAGGGAGATCACTAATAAGGTAAAGACATTTGTCACTAAGTCTGGCAATCAGGACTTTCCATTCAAATTTGATACCCAGGACTCACAAAATAGAAGGAAAAAAACTGAGTCCAGAAATTCCTCTAACTTTAATAAGGGTATGGTACATGTGTGTATGAATACACACACACACACACACACACACACACACACACACACGAGATAGAGACAGTGTGTGTGTATCTCCTTTTGCTTATAGTAGAAATAATAATCATTTTTTAAAACTTTTTATGTCTTAGTAAACAGGTATATATATATATATACATATATATATATAGTGATTTTAAACAAATGATTGCAATTGTAGACTTTATTTTAATCACTGTGAATCAATATGATAAAGATAATAATGAGGTATTTGATTTAAAAAGGGATATTCATCTAATTCAAAACTGTGATACAAATATTAAGACAATTTCCCTCTTTTTTGTGTTCTTTATTCATTCATTCATTGAGTTGTGTAATTCTTACTCTTCCAATTTGCCTTGCTTAATTTTTTTCCCTAAGTTTTTCCCTTTTCTCAGATTGATTAATCATGTTGGAGGCTCATCTCTTGCAGTCTGCTGAAACATGAGCAATTGTCAATATTTTACATTCTGTAATCAATAAAGATTGGCATGGACTGAATTTACATATCTAAAAGTAGAATAAAGGGAGTTCAATCTAATAATTTATATATTTTAACAAATAAAAACCAGATAGATTTAAAAATGAATTTTGGACTTATTTGGAAAGTTGTGTTTCAAACCAACTTTTAATTGTTTGGGAATAATTACAGACATTTTATTTATATATGTGAAGTAGTGATGCTTGTTGTATTAATTATTCATGATTAGTATTTGTTTTCTGACGTTTAAAATTTTAGTTAGGCCTTTTGTAAAACCAAAAAAATGGCATTCCCCATATTCGTGACAAAGTTGAAATGATCCTCCTAGCAGGCATTTTAGATCTCTGTGTCAAATATTAAATATCCTACAGAATAATTAGTAATCTGTTTTTCCAAACAGCTCAATAAGTTGATGATTAGAAATACACTGATGTTCATGATGATGAAAAAAAGATGTTCATTATAGTTTTTTCCTAAAAGTGAGATGTTTGTGATAATGATTATCGAAGGTTTAAGTTGTTTAGCCTGTATAAAAACTTGTGAGTCAACTTAATTGTAAAAGTAAATTATAATTTGTCTGTAGACTTTTAGAAAACTACAAAGGAAATCAGATTTATTACCACCTTTGGGAAATTCATCAAAAGAAAATTAATACTGTCTGTTTAATAATGATGCAATGTAGAATAATCCACTAAACTCCAGCCTCGAATGTCATTTGTTTCATTTTGTAGAAAAAAATATTTCCTTTTATTGAAGTAGAATAAATTTAGACAATATATCCTGGTAGTTTATCATAAAATAGATTGTGGAAAATTGTCAAAATATCCTACAATACTTCCTTTTTAGTTAAAATTTGGAAAATTAGGTCTCCAAGTTGAAAAACAAAATCTGTACACAACAAAAGCCTAGGAGACTGTTTATTGTAATAGCATAGTCTACTTAGAAATATTATTCTGATTTTATAGTTTATAGAAATAGTTTTGTAAAAATAAAAAGAAGAGATATGATTACTATAGGCATCATAGGTAATACAGACTGCTTAAATTCATTATGAAATATATATATATAGAAATATCTTCAATGGAGTTATATTTATTTCATATGTAAACTGTATGAAAATCACTTTAAAAACAGGGTTTAATGCTTCTTGTTTTTGATGTACTGCTTCTGGTCTCCACAATCTAAGAAAGATACACATCTGTACATGCTGGACCTCAAACAATATTTACTTGCAACTCATTTGGCATTTATAATCCTGGGCAGTATGGATGCATGTCTTCATCAGTGCCTTTATTGATTCTAAAGATTCTGTTCAACACTTTTCATTCATCCTTAAAACAATTTCCCTCTTTTTTTGTTCTTTATTCATTCATCCATTGAGTTTTGCTATTCTTACTTTCCCAATTTGCCTTGCTTAATTTTTTCCCTAAGTTTTTCCCTTTTCTCAGATTGTCTAATCATGTTGGAGGCTCTTGAAGTCTGCTGGAACATTCACCATGTTTGTCTAACTTCATCATACAGACAGTGACCATGGCTACTGGCATCACAGTTAGCTTCTCATCCTGGAAGACATGTTTTACTAGCTAGCATAGTAGAGAGCTGTATTATATTCTTCAGTCTACCATCTTAAAGTTACAACCTCTCCTCTGCTTATGATTTAAAGCTTCTATCACTGATCCCTTCATTTTCTATAGGATAATAACCTCAGTCTAAAGTCTTCATTATCCTAGTTACATTAAAAACATTTTCTTTTATGGGAAACCAAAGTAAGTCATTCTAACATCTGCTTTCTCATATATTATCAACTCATCTTCTTTCCCTAAGGAGTCATAAGAGAGCATATTTTGAAAGACCAAGATTTTTTCACCAGTTTTTATTGAGATACAGTTTGCATATAAACTATATATATTTATGGTATAAAAACTTAACTTTTTTGTATTTATGCACGTTCTGACAAAGGATATGTTATCTGATTTTTTTATTGGAGAGCTTTGCTCATTGAGTTGTATATTTGGAAACCTCTTCAGGGAATGTGCACATATTCCTTGTTCTTGATCAATATACTTTACTTGAAAGAATGTTAGTAAAGTAGAAAAAAAGCACAGATGAATTTTGGTATTAGTTACTGGGCAAAAATCTAAAAGTTTTGGAATATTAGTTTAAGTTGTGTAAAATTTGTTTATGCTGTGGAATGTTTGTTTACTTATGAAAATGTGTTGTATTCTTTTATGTTGCACTTGTTCAACTCTGTAAAGCTGGGTTATTTTGCCTGCTGAAGATATTTGACTGGTTAAAAAGGAGCTGAAAGGCTAGTCAGGAAAGAGAAATAGGCGGGGCTGGAGGGCCGCTATTTCCTAGGCATAGCTTTCAGAGATGCAAGCCAAGGTGGAAAACCAGTCTATATGTCTCTCATTTAGAGATCAAAGGGTGCAAAGGGCAAGAAGTGCCAACTGGAGCTTGTCTAACAGTACAATACTCAGATCTACCATCTTCCATGATGCAGAAAGGTTGAAAAATGCAGTCCATCTTTTGCCTATAAAAAATGCCAATACAGAAATGTAAGGAGAGAAAGTAACTTTCTCCAGAGATAATCTACTATCCTTAAAAGTTTGGATTTTTTTTTATTAATCCACTAAATTTATTAGTCAATCTTGAGGCTGAAGAGACAACCCAGAATTTAATAGCATTTTCTAAATGAGCACAGACACACGGATCAGGTCACAAAGCCCATCTGAAATGAGCCACGGCTAGAACCACAGCACTGCAGGGACTGGAAAGAGAAGAATCAGCAGGGATTGTTGCCTACCTGTTTAGACAAAAATTTGCAGACTCCATGTTGCCTACCAGCTGAGACCGAAACCTGCAAACTGCAGGTACAAATAGATACCTTGTATGAGGGAACCATTCTTTGGGAAACAGAGGGAAACACCTATTGTGTCCTTTGAATGCTCATAAATCACTTGCATGTACAGACCCATGTTCATACACTAGAGACCCACCCAGCTTCCACCACCACCCTCCACACACAAACAAAAGCACACAGTTCATTTTATAATTTAACCAAAAACTGATCCCTGTGACAGAAGTCTGGCAGGTTACCTAACAGTTATTTATGATCTCCCGTCTTTATAAGAAAGGCTTCATCATAATTATTGACAGGGCAGTTTTTACTGCTGGGGGCAATGAGAATGGTGCCTGGGTTTAGCTTCCTTTAGTCTCTGAAATAGAAAAGAATTTGAATAAACTTCAAGACCAAACTGAACCAATCCTAAAATGAAATGTGGTGTCTTCTCTGCCAGATAGTTAATAATACTCACAGAGATTTGCATAAGAGTTAAGTTTAAGGAGAGGAGTTGAACAATTTAAAGAGAAACTATCTCCAAATATTTTAAAGAAAAATACTGCAAGGGAGGGAGAGAAAAGAAGAGGAGAGGAAAGGAGAGGGGAAAGGAAGGAGAGGAAAGGAGAGGGGAAAGGAAGAAGAGAAAAGAAGAGGAGAGGAGAGAAGAGGAAAGGAGAGGGGAGGGGAGGGGAGGGGAGGGGAGGGGAGGAGAGGAGAGGAGAGGAGAGGAGAGGAGAGGAGAGGAGAGAAGAGAAGAGAAGAGAAGAGAAGAGAAGAGAAGAGAAGAGAAGAGAAGAGAAGAGAAGAGAAGAGAAGAGAAGAGAACTAATTCAGCTGATTTTACAAAACTGCAGTAGAAAAATGAATTATAGTTTAAGGGTCCAATCTACTCTTTTTAATATGGTGGAGTTCTGCGGTTCTTTTCCTTTCATTTTAGAGTGCAAAGTTCAGGGGTGAGTACATTTATAGATTCAGTTCTTACAAAATGACTTTCAGATGGAGTCTCTACATAGTTTTAACAGTGTAGGACTTAGAATGACTTCTGTGAGGGGACCTAGGGAGGAAAAAATGTCTGTCAGATACCAAAGGACAGTGTTTTTTGAGGACCAGCTCATCTGTAGCTCAAAAATTCCTGAAGGGAATGAAATGTGTGTTGAGTTTTGCCGGAATGTAAATTTTCCTTAACTTTTAAAGCCATGACTAATGTATATCAGGTTATAAACTCAAGGTCTAAAGAGAAGTGTTTGAGTATAGATGGAAATAATTTGGAACAATATAGTATATTCCTATTATTGAATTTCTGTATAATTTAACTTGCTCATAGCATGCTAAGGATACCAGAAGGAAGAAGTATTTGTAGTTTACTAAGATATCACACTAAGGACGAGGAAAGATTGTTCATTAGATACAGCAGGTGGCAGGCAGGACCTGTGTTTTATCACTTGGAAATATAAGGTAGATGGAAAGAACTGACTCCTATAAATTTCCTGAGATGTGATCTCCACACATGTTCAGTAACAAGCATATTAGCCCATATGCACACACACAACAACAAAAAGAAATTTAAAAAGTGAAAGAAATAAAGAAGGAAGAAAACATTATAATGGGATCAACTAATTCTTGTGTAAACCATTATTCTTCCCAGTCACATGTTGTACAGGTAGACCTGGGTCATTTGGCCACCTAAGATTAGCTCTAAGTACCTTTTGCCACATAAGGAAATAAGATTTGGAAGCACTGTAACAACATGAGTTGACAGCATTAGCTACTCCATAGGGCAAGGAATAAAGATGGACCTGTTAAACCCTAAAGCTAGGTCATGGTCCATTTGTTTGTTTCAATATCTTTTGCTTATTTTAACAATGTGTGAATTTTAAATTTGTCTATTATTCAGGATTGAAATTTGTATGCTTGCTTTCTTCCTTAGCTTTTACTTTTGTTTCTGAGGCAAAATATCTCACTCTCTAGTCCAGGCTGTCCTCCTGCTCTAGGCCCCCAAAGGCTGGGAATAAGGGTGTGAACAATGATTACTCGCTTCCAGATTGAATCTTTCTGTTTCTCTTCTGCCCCACAGCAGCATCTTCCTTTGCTTTCACTTGTGAAATTAAATCAGATTAGAAGAGAGACTTTCCCTTTATAGGCATCCTGTGAAGCCATTAAGCAGGTGAAGAGGTTTTACCCAGGATTTGAAAGAACAGAACTATTGTTAGGAACCAGAGCGATTCTCCCCCTCCCCCCCGCCCCCCCCCCCCCCCGCCCCCCCCCCCCCCCCCCCGTGTATAAAACCCATCAACTTTCAGCTGTGTGGCACACAGACTTCTGCAAACAAGTACCAGTTGTAAGGAACATGACAAAGGGCACTCAACAATATCAGGAAAATATTTCAGAATTGATTTCTGAGTGACACAGATTTATATTTGACTTCACAGGAAGAACAGGTAATCAGGAATTTAAAAGTCTTATAAGAACAAGAGAAGCTGCCAATCTTTTTGGTCATATATGACATTTGACCTCTAATAATTTTTTTAGTGTTTCCGTTAGGTGAAGGAACCATATGATATGTATTCTATATTAAAACAAAACACCAATTCATGTTAGATATTACATTGTCTCGATACTGAAAAACAACTTCTGAACACACACACACACAATAATCAACGTCAACCCTTTGACAGTGATAGTCTTCCTACCATAACAATAAAAGTCATTGACTACAGATTCTCTGTGCTGAGATCTTTTGCATATTTTAAACTATTTTATAAGATTCTTATAGGATAAATCTCCATATATAACAAACTCCTTCACTATAATCATTATACTAGCAAATGAAGATTACAGATTTAGATACAGATATCTAAAACTGAAAACATATGCTTACAATGCTTTAGACGACAAACGGGACTACTGCCATGCCATGGCCACCACACTCTTCCGACTGTACTAAGTAAGCAAATATTGTCCCTTAGCCTTCCTCATTTAAAAAAATTTTCAGGATATTTAGATTGTACAAATGTTAGGCAGAATTGCCTAATATTTTTAAGACATTAATTTTATAGTTTGTCTGACTTCATGAATATCTTAGTACCACATCAGAAGACAGAACTGGAGTTATAGATGATTATAAACAGCTCTGATAGTGCTGAGAATCCAACCTAGGTCCTCTGAAATAGCATCCAGCTCTCTTACCAAGTGAACCATTTCTCCAGTCACAGATTTGGGTTTTGTTTATTTGTTTTGTTTTGTTGGTTAAGTCCTCACAATGTCATATAATATTTTTGAAAACTTGGCTCTAAAAATTGCTCTAGCAATATTATACATGGCAGAATGTTAGATGTTTACCCTTATGATGAACTTACTGTGAGCTGTAGACCAACAACAGTCTATTGAATCATTGTCCTTACCCAGAAAAAAAGAGAAAACTCAAATTAGAATTTCTAGCTAATTAATATAGCTACTATAAAGTTTAAAATATATATTTAATTGAAATCGGAGACTCTGCAACTTCAATACCACATATTTATTCTGGTACCACTGTAAACACACATGAGGTTTTATAATTTTCATGAGTCATATGTTATTTTTTAAAAGACAACTGCAGGAGGGAACAAAAATATATTGTGTATCTGATTTTTACATGACTGTGCTTATTTTACGCCATTCCTTTGTAGATTTGCTTTTTTTCCCTTTTGTTTGTGTTGTTCCTTTTGCTCTTGTAACACATTGTTTTTTAAAATGACAGTCTATAAAGAATTGATTTCATTTCACAAAGAGCTAGCTTTTGACTCTAAACATCATGGGGATATTTTTGTTGTCGGTTCCATGGACTTTAAGCAGTACATCTGCTTTCATGCTATAAATTCTGAGACTAAATCACAGTTTTTCTCCCAAGTGGGATGAATGGATTTGAATTGGACACGAGGAAAGAAGGACTGCTGTGCTATTTGTTACAGCTGGCCAACTTCGCTCAATTGAAGCAACAGGGATGTGTTGAAAACCAGGCTGTTTCCATAAGGTCATTATGAAGCCTGCTCTTGGAATTGCCAGTGGAAAATTTCAAAGAACCTTCCTATGGAGCATAGATGTGTCTGTATAGAGAAGGTAGCAATCTTCTATGTACTCACGACTAAGCATAGCAAGGCTGTTACCCAAAGGGAGCTGTGTATCTCTGCCCTTACTGTGCCAGTTATAAAGTTTGACTGAGTCGTCTTCTTTATTACTTACTGAAAAAGGACTGAAAAGGGTGTTTTGTTTGTTCTTTTAGCATATTTTATATTTGTCCATTAAAATCAGCCAGTTTCCATTAAAAAAAAAATACTCACAAAGCAACAAAGGAGAGAAGCCATGAGTTTCTACTCTAGAATAGATTTAGTCTTTCTTTTTAAATCATGTTTGGAAGTTTTGTTCAGTGTGGGAACAGTACAATAAACACTGTCTTGTACTTACTTAATGTGGGATTCCCCTGTGTATGCTATGAATATGTTTTATTACCATTGGTTATTAAAGAAGCTGTTTCAGCCAATGGCTTAGTAGAGTAAAGCTAGACAGGAAATCCAAACAGAGATATAGAGAGAAAGTAGGCAGAGTTGGGGAGACATCATCTAGCTACCAAAGCAGAAAGACACCAGAGTCCAGCTGCCAACCAGAACCTTGCCAGTAGGCCACAGTCTCGTGATGATCTACAGATTAATAGAAATGGGTTAATTTAAGATGTAAGAGTTAGCTGGAAATATGCCTAAGCTACTAGCGAGGCAGTGCTGTAATTAAGATAGTTTCTGTATTATTATTTGGGTCAGGGCAGCTGAGAAATGAACGAGCAGTCTCCTCCTACACTAACTGATATTGTTTTGTCCCAATGAGCAAAGCAATCACAGTATAAATTCATAATATAAGCCAAGATCTTAAGAATCTACAAAATGGAGTGTGTCCATGTTGTGCATTCTGTTTCATCCAAAGACTTCAAATTCTTTAACAATATTATTCATTTAAATGTCATTACTTGTTATTTTAAATATGTATTAGATAAAATGAGAACTTAATCCATACTCATGGATAACATCTTTAAGACATTGATTCAGGTGAGCATTTTAAAATTCAAGAGATAAAATGGTATAAGCATTGATTAATAAAGCTATAATTGCAGACTTACAGGCAACTATTTTTATATGCTGCCCCTATTTTCTTTCTTTTTTTTTCTTTCTTTCTAAATTTCTTCAAGTATAGCATTGTGTGCCTTTTTCATTGCCATTTAAGTCACTGTTCTTTGTAACTAAGTAAGCAGGGAAAAAAATGTCCACTAGTACAGTGAGCAGATGGCTAACACGGTCTCCTCCGTGTGACTCCTAACCCAGAAGTCTGCTCAAGACTACATGGTAAATAGTGTTTATCATAGGTAGGATCATTATCCCTTTAGCCCTTTCATTAGTTCTTTGACCCCTATGGTTCAGCATTAATGAAACCAGACTTCCTGTTCCTGAGGCCTCTGTACTATTTTACTAGTGTCCTGGTAATGGAGTGTGTGTTTACTGCAGCTACATTACACAGCTTTCTATTGCTTGCCCCTAGCATCAGTCCCACACAGTTGTGGGTCTTTGACACACACTGGTAAAATTCTAGGATGAACTGTGCTTATTAGAGCCCACCAGGAAGGCAGGCTTCTTAGTATAATTAGCTCCCCTGAGAACAATGGCTGCCTTCACAGCAGGAAAGCTTGAAGAAATTTAAAGTATGAAAAGCACAGAAAAAAGTAGCTGTAATTAAGTTCCCTTTCTCCCTTTTTCCTTGTGTTATATTTCTTTTTCTCCCTTCCTTCTTTCATTCCTTCCTACTGGTAGTCTAGGTTATTTTTAGTTTTCATCTTGATTAGCAAAATTTGATTATGTGATTTGGTAATTAAACCTCTCCTTGCTGAAGGTCACATATTTAATTGGTATATGATACTAACTTTGTTCTTCTTGTAGTGGAAATTGAATAGGGAAATATATTTACAGACACCATACACAAACACATGATTTGTAAGTTTCTTTTTTGCTTTAGAGTCTTTTGTTTGAGTCCTTTGTTTGAGTCTTCACTGTGAATGTAACACACTCATTTTAACATGGGCATTTTTCGGCTATTCCCACTGAAGGATACTCTTGATTTTTCAGGAGAGACCTTTCTCTTTATACTTCTCATTTTCTTCATACTTCCTTCTTATTCTCCATCTGTATGCAGTTTGTTTGTCCCATTATTCCATTAGAGCCTTCCTGTTGATAGTTGACAGCCTTTTGACTTTTGTTATGAATGTACCAATTATCATTTTAATACTTTCCAATATCTCTCAAGTGGTATGGGTAAGATGTGTAAGTAACCCATAGCAGCAAGTGGCAAAAGCATGCACTCAAATATACGAATAACAAAAACTCTGTGCCTCTATGGCCTCTGATTATATTACTCATTCATCTGGGGAAATGAAATAAAGTGCACTATGCCATTCACTTCACTGTGCAAATATTTATCTAGTAAAAGGCCATCTCTTGAGGCATATCACTGGTGTGTATGTGGAAAGGGATTTTAATAAAGATCTAAGCAATCCTTAGTACATTTGTCTAGACTTGGGAAAAGCATGCTTTGAAGGTCACCAAGGAACAAAAAAAATGGTAATAACTCTGGTGATTAAAATCATCTTCTTGCAGTTCTAGAGTTCTTTTGTAAACAACTTACTGAGTCAACTGTGAACACAATAGAAAGCAGTCTGTTCAAGTAGCTGACTCTATAGCTTTAGAGACTGAATCTGGGGTTTTAAAAGTCAACAATAAAGTCAAGATTTTTTACTCCCTAATTTTCCTGCTCAGAGGCTATATTTGCACAACACAATCAACCCTGCTGTTTCAATCAAGTTAGTGAGAAAAACAAGTCAGGAGACCCAGCTGTTTGGCATTTTGTATATGAAACAGCTGGTTGATTGTCTGAATTTTTCATTTTTGAACCAATCTTGCTGTCATGATATAGAAACATCCTAAATACTGATTCATTTTCTTGTGAAGTCTAAACAGCTTCCATTATAGGGAATCTGGGGTAAGCAACCTTAGAATTACTAAGATATGCTTCACAGTGACTTGATGGCACTTATAGATAGCAAGAAAAAGAACACATTGGCAGTAACAGGAAAAGTAAGTGGTAAATTATTATTAGGACTCTAACTTAAAATATTCTAAATTCTCTTGGCAATAGAAGTCATGACTGTAATGAAGAATAAATGATTACTTATTTTTTTAAAAAATATTTTAAACAAGCTTTCCAACATTAGTGAAATTATTTTAATTTTTACATATTTTACATATTGAAATTTGAGTATAAATTTTGGTGCATACATCCATTTCTCTATGGTTTAGATTTCACTCTAATTTATATTTCTCAAGTAAAATAATTAGAATTATCATTCCTTTTGCCATTCAAGCTATGTAAATCAATAGCACAGAGGATGTCTTATGCTAGAGAATTACAGCTCTGAACATAAACATACATTCCCTAAAAGAAAATAATAAGGTTGAGAAAGTGCCATCACCAGTTTTCTCATAGTTTTATTCATCTATAAGTGCATAGTATGTTGGATTCTCTGAATAATTGCATTAATTATTAGTTTTACACTTATCAACTCAGTGTGTGCCTATGTTGAGTGACAATGAAATAAAACAATTACCTAGCTCAGTCAATGTCATATTTTATATCACTCAGTGATTCATTAATAAAAATTTTACTAAAAATATTTAAAATATATTTATGCTGAACATTTTTAGACTACAGTTATATATGTATAATAATTCCTTTTCAAATACTAATATTATAAGACATTAAGCAAATATAATTACCATTGCAAAAGCAAATGCTTATGGTTTATAAGAAATTACTATTTCACTCTAGAGACTGAAGAGAAACACACTGTGGGTGTCCTTGGCTCTTTTGCCTACTTTTTGGTCCCTTTTCCTTCTCTTAGGTTGGCTTCCCTCAGCCCTGATATGAGGGTTTGTGCCTAGTCTTGTATCTTCTGCTATGTCTGGTTTCGATCCCTGGAAACCTGCTCTTTTCTGCAAGGCAGCTGAGGACAAGCGGATCTGGGGAAGGGGAAAGGTAGGAGAGAAAAGTGGGGGTGGGTTGAATTGTAGCAGAGAATAATAATTTTAAATGGTAAGCATCAAGCGTTCATACTATTTAAAACACTGACCATAAGGGGATGCCAAGCCAAACAGACTAAACCACATAACATAGAATACTAGAGAAAACATGTTTGGATGTGACTGGTTGTATCAAACTCCAGCCATGATTAAGAGCACATAGACACAGGTATAAAGGCTACTCATGAACTCAAAGAGTATCCTGTATAGCAGACAGAATTTATTCCAAAATGCATTTCATGGTAAAGATGGAAAAGTAATATTTTATAACTCTTAAAATGTAAATCTGTTCTTATATTGTTCTTGGTGACTGTTTTAAGTTGAAGTATATATAGAGAAACGGCAAAGTTTATAGACTCAGATAGATGTCATAATGTAATTGGTCGTGCAACAGCAGCGGTTAGTCCTATTTATTTGTCATACTATGTGATAGTTGTATAGAATAATAGGCTTCATTATTGTAATCTTATTCATGAATTTAACACTGACATCATGTATACTTCTCGTTGTCCTTCCTTACTTTCCTCCTCCTCTTAATCTCCCTCCTCTATTCGGACTCTCCTCATCCTATCACCCATTCTCTATGATTTCTGGTCATACCTATAAGGAAAATACTCTATAAATTGACTATCTATTCGTGGCTTATTTCATTTGACACAATCATTGCAAGTTTTGTCCATTTTCTTGAAAAGATAAAATTTATTTCTTTATGACTGTATAATATGTTAAGATTTATTTATATCACATATTCCTCATCCACTGACAGATACGTAGCCTACTTCCACAACTTGATTATTATTGATTGTAAGCAAGGTACATGACCATCCGACAATGCTTTGGACATTGGCTTGATAAGATGGGAGTTATGCTGTTATCACCGATACCTGATTCATAGGGTAGCTCTGCTTTAAAAGGTTTCCTATGTTATTGACATTCTCAAGAATGTAACCTCCCAAGGACAGAGACACAGAGAAAGACGAAGCACATTTTGGAGACTGAATTTCAATAGCTCTAAGTAGAGAAAGCCAAGGCTTTAGAACAGACTACTTGTAATTACAAAAAGACAGCATGGACCCTTTACAAATTTCCAGGGCTCAGAGCCTATCACCACCTTTTCCTCTAGCATCCAAATGACCCAACAAAAATATATATGCCTGCCCGGCTACCAGGGTTCTTTCCTTTCTTTCTTCCTTCCTCTTAGCATTACACTTTTCTTTGTAACAATATAATAATGTAAATCCTCCTTCCCTTCCTCTTTTCATCCTAAACTCCCTCCCTTCTATATTTTCTTCTATAAAAAATTTTATCAGGGTCTTTCTGTTTAGACTAGGCTGAGTTTGAACTCACTACAGCCCAGAATGGTTTCAATTCCTCAAGGCTGAAATGACAGTCATAAGTCCCTTCAACCGGTTAATTTCTGTTGTCTTAAGCCAATTACTTTTTATTTATTAGAACTGTCCTAGAAACAGTCTTGCTGGACGTTAAATAACAGAGGAAAGGCCAGACCCTGATGGTCTATATCCCCTGGCAAATGGCATCAAGGCTTTCTAAAGAAACTGAATTAATTTCCTTTGTTTGTTTGATTCAGCTTTATTTATTTTAATCTAACAAACAATCAATACTAGTTATAAAGTTATGAAATATTGCAAGACCATTAAAAACCTAAGTGTTATATGCAATAGAAGGGTAATATAAATGTATCTGTCAACATAAGTTGCAGAATTAAATCAGGTTTATTTTTACACTGGCTTAAAAATAATTGAGCATACTTAAGCTGATTTTGGATTCTTCTTTGGCATTTTTATTAATAATCAAAGAAATAGTATGTTTTTCATGACTTATATAACTTAATTCTTATTGCTACCCCTAAAGCAAACAATGTTATCACGACAGACAAATAAAAGGGTTCAAGACAAGAAAAATAGAAACTATTTGTAACATCAGATAAAGAAAGTACATCCATAATAACTCTGCAAGAAAGGGTAATTGTTATACAGGCCTTGCAAAACTGAGTTTGATACACTGAACTCTCAGATAGAGAAAATTAATTCCACAAAGCTGTCTTCTAATTTCTACACACATTTACTCTGTTATGTAAAGCAAGAACATGTGCACACACACATGCATACACACAATTAGAACTAAAAAGTTAAATGAAGATTAAACCAGATGAAAATAAAATATTGCTATTAAGTGAACATTATATTATAGGTATATGTAACCAGAGACTGCACATTAGTTTCTCAGCCACCAAGCCCCCCCAAAGTCACACAAAACTATATTAATAAGAACACTGTTTGGCCATAGCTCAAGCATATTTCTAGCTAGCTCTTACATCTTAAATTAACCTATTTTTGTTAATCTGTGACTCTCCACGAGGCTGTGGCTTACCAATAAGTTTCAGTGTCTTTCTCCTTTAACAGCTACATGGCATCTCATGACTCTGCCTTCTTTCTCCCAGCATTCAGTTTAGTTTTCCTGATAGTTCTATTCTGCCCTGACAAAGGCCAAAGAGGCTACTTTTTTAACCAATGGTTATAAAACATTTACAGCATACAGAAGAGCATCCCGGATCATTTCCTCTTTCTATCGAAATAAAAAGAAAGGTTTTAAGTTTAACACAGTAAAATTACATATAACAAAACAGGTATCAAGCAAGAATTATAGCTGCAATATTTTTCTGAGTCTAAAGTTTTATATCTAAGTTATCTTTTATCATAATTAAGGAAAACTATAACCATCTGTCTTCAACTCCATCAAAGACCCCAGAAAGATATAATATTACCTAAGTAAACTGGAAGTACATAGTTAACAACTTTCAAACCTCTAGAATTGACAGAAACATCCCGCTACCTGAACAATAACCCAAAATTCTTTTGTAACACTGGAGCATCCACCTTCAGCCTAAAGGACCATAGATTCTGGTAGACTTTTCAATAAAGCAGGAAATTTGAAAGGCTATATACCCTATATTGCCAGTTTGTCCATCACTTTCTTCTCTGTCCTGCAAAAATGTCTGACAGTTTTCTCTCTGAAGCAGGAAACTTGCAGGGCCATTCTGTCTTTTGGAAATTTCAGAAGTTACTTTTCTGGGGGTTCTGAATGTCCAGTTTATACAGTGTACCATCAAGCTGTCCAGACAAGAGCAGCTTCTTGCCTAATTAGCTAACCTTGTCACATTGAAATCAAAGTCCATAACATGTCTATTCAATGCCCATCAACCTCTCTGAAGTAATTGGTGCTGCTAGAAGCAGATATCTCTCACTGTCAAGAAAAGTCTAAGTTCTTCAAACATTTTAAATACTATATTCAATAGGCCTTTGAAGTGTTGAAGATTATCTAAATAAAATATATCTCTGTATATCTAGAAAACTTAACTATCATGATTACAAGTTTGACTATTATAATTGAATATCTATGAATCCATATTTTTATTATACAATACATTTTTAATGAGCTGTATAAACATAATACATTAAACAAGAATAGAAATATACATATAACAAAATTGACCTTAAGTTTGTACCAATAAACCAAGATCAATATCTATGCAAAGTATTCATTTCTATATCATATGCCCCATTAATGAAAACAAACATTTATAAACAATCATTTTGGGAATTTCAGTGTCATTTTCTCCAAACTGCTTCTTGTTGATTGTTGGAGAAAATATTTGTAAGGTTTATAGAGACCGTTCACAAGTGGTCTTTTTCCAAAAATCTACATTAGTTTGGAAGGAATCCATTTTCTGTGGAAACAAAAGCAGAATCTCTTTTCCAAAGTAAGATACCTTTAGACTCAAATTTTGAAATCAAGGTACCTTTTAAATACATATATTGGTTTAGTTTGGGAGTCCTCAGAATCAAATATCTCTCTGGAGTCAAAAAATTCAAGAAAACACAATAATATACATAATCCAGACTCTCTGTGTATTTCCCACTTTACATGGCTTATTTTTTACTCAATGTTTAATATTTATTTTATTATCTTTACTCCTTTAATCTATGACTATCTGTACTCTTTTCTATCTTCTTTTTCCTCTCTCTCCCAAGCCTATGTACATTTTAAAAAATACATTGTGACCCATTCAGAGCTATATTTTTATCCTACTCTGTCTTTATTGAGCATCTGTAATCATTTTTTTAATATTTATATGCATTTTTATTTTTATTTCTAAGTAACTTGCTTTAGTTCACAATAAATTATGAGAAATAAATCCTTTGTGATTTTTATAATATAAATTTTTTTCCTCATGGTTTATTTTTTTTTATATTTAAAAATTTCCGTCTCCTTCCCTCCTCCTCCCCCCTCCCTCCACTCCTCCTCCCCCTTCCCTCCCCTCCTTCTCCCCCTTCCCTCCCCTTCCCTCCACCCATACCTCCCCTCCCTCCCTCTCAAGGCCAAGGAGCCATCAGGGTTCCCCACTCTATGCTAAGTCCAAGGTCCTCCCAACTCCCCCCAGGTCCAGGAAGGTGATCGACCAAGCTGAGAAGGCTCCCACAGAGCCCGTCCATGCAGAAGAATCAGAGCCCAGAGCCATTGTCCTTTGCTTCTCAGTCAGCCCTCGCTGTTGGCCACATTCAGAGAGACGGGTTTGGTCGCATGATCCATCAGTCGCATTCCAACTGGAGTTGGTGATCTCCCATTAGTTCTGTCCCACCGTCTCCATGAGTGAACACACCCCTCACGTTCCTGACTTCTCCCTCATGTTCTCACTCCTTCTGCTCCTCATCAGGACCTTGGGAGCTCAGTCCAGTGCTCCAATGTGGGGCTCAGTCACCTTCCCCATCTGTCGCCAGCAGAGAGGGAAATCAGAGAAGTATCACCTTTCACAATAGCCACAAATAGCATAAGATATCTGGGAGTATCTCTAACCAAGGAAGTGAAGGATTTATTTGACAAGAACTTTAAGTCTTTGAAGAAAGAAATTGAAGAGGATACCAGAAAATGGAAGGATCTCCCCTGCTCATGGATTGGGAGGATCAACATAGTAAAAATGGCAATTCTACCAAAAGCAATCTATAGATTCAATGCAATCCCAATCAAGGTCCCATTAAAATTCTTCACAGAAATTGAGAGGACAATAATCAACTTTATATGGAAAAACAAGAAACCCAGGATAGCCAAAAAAATCTTATACAATAAAGGTACTTCTGGAAGCATTACCATCCCTGACTTCAAACTCTATTACAAAGCTACAGTATTGAAAACGGCTTGGTATTGGCATAAAAACAGAGAAGTTGACCAATGGAATCGTATAGAAGACCCGGATCTTAAACCACAAACCTACGAACACCTGATTTTTGATAAAGGAGCCAAAAGTACACAATGGAAGAAAGAGGGCATCTTCAACAAATGGTGCTGGCATAACTGGATGTCAACCTGTAGAAGAATGAAAGTAGATCCATATCTATCACCATGCACAAAACTCAAGTCCAAATGGATTAAAGACCTCAATATTAATCTGAACACATTGAGCTTGATAGAGGAGAAAGTGGGAAGTACTCTACAACAAATGGGCACAGGGAACCGTTTCCTGCACATAACCCCAGTTGCACAGACATTAAGGGCAACATTGAATAAATGGGACCTCCTGAAGTTGAGCAGCTTCTGTAAAGCAAAGGACATTGTCACTAAGACACAAAGGCAGCCTACTGACTGGGAAAAGATCTTCACCAACCCTGCAACTGACAAAGGTCTGATCTCTAAAATATATAAGGAACTCAAGAGACTAGACGGTAAAATGCCAATTAACCCAATTAAAAAATGGGGCGCTGAACTGAACAGAGAATTCTCAACAGAAGAAGTTCGAATGGCCAAAAGACACTTAAGGTCATGCTCAACCTCCCTAGCTATCAGGGAAATGCAAATCAAAACAACTTTGAGATATCATCTTACACCTGTCAGATTGGCTAAAATCCAAAACACCAATAATAACCTTTGCTGGAGAGGTTGTGGGGTAAGGGGTACACTCATCCATTGCTGGTGGGAATGCACACTTGTGCAACCACTTTGGAAAGCAGTGTGGCAGTTTCTCAGGAAATTCGGGATCAACCTACCCCAGGACCCAGCAATTCCACTATTGGGAATCTACCCATGAGATGCCCAATCATACAACAAAAGCATATGCTCATCTATGTTCATAGCAGCATTATTTGTAATAGCCAGATCCTGGAAACAACCTAGATGCCCTTCAGTGGAAGAATGGATGAAGAAACTGTGGAATATATACATGCTAGAATACTACTCAGCAGTAAAAAACAATCTGTAATCATTTTATGGCCAGGAGCACCTTTTTAAAAAAAATGCTAAGTGTGCATGGCCAACTCCACACCCCTGCCTGTCTGTAGACTCCATTCTGTCCAACATGGTGGAGGTATGTTCAATGCCTCTGTAGCCATGCTCAGTGCCCTAGCTCCAGGAATGCCATGGGTTGATGTTTCCTTTAAGCAACTAGTAGCATGCTTCTCATAATCCCTATTTAAGTGCAGGAACTCCCCAAAGAGCCAGAGCTATTTGGGCTGCCAGCAAGGAACCACGAGAAGATCTCTTAAATAAGCTATGCTGTTTTTGCTGCTGCTGCTGAGTCAGAAAGCCTTATCATTAAGGAACCATGCCTCTCCTTGTTGCCAGCAAACAGAACCTATCTGGAAAAAGAATGTTCCTACCAAGAAGTTGCACTTGGTTCCCATTTTTGTGAGTCTAGAAGTGCTTTCTTTTTAAGCTTTCTTAGACTTTATGTGGGTATACGTTGCTGAACACTATGTGTTATTATGTAATGAGAGATTGCACTTTAGTGTCCCAGAGGCCCAGACCCAAATAATCACACAAAAGCTATATTAATTAGAACAGTTTGCACAATGGCTCAAGCATATTCCTAGCTAGCTCTTATGATTTAAGTTAACCCATTTCTATTAACTTGTGTATCACTGCCAGACTGTGGCCTACTGGTAGGTTACAGTGTCTTTCTCCTTCAGCAGATACATGGCATCTCCTGACTCTGCCCTCTTTCTCCCAGCATTCAGTTTAGTTGTACCATTTAGCTCTTTTCTGCCCTGCCAAATGCCAAAGTAGATTCTTTATTAACAAATGATAATAAAATATATTCACAGCATACAGAGAGGCATCCTACACCAGGTATATGTTATTATGAATTGTTTCTAAGAATGGGTTTATTACAGTATATGTAACATTCATAGGAAGAAAATAAGTGACAACACAATTTTATTTTTTATTATTTTCTTTTATTACTTGTATGTGCAGGAGGAGAGAAAGCCTTTATGCAGATGAATACATGAACATGTGCATGTAAATAAGAATGCATAATGTTTGTGTGCATGAGCCTGGAGGCTAGAATTCAACATCAATGTCTTACTCAATTGTTCCTCACTTTATATTTTGAGACAAGGTATCTAACTGATCCTGTGGCTTATTGATTCAGATGAAGGTAGCGAGCCAATGCAGTGTAGAGATATGCCTTTCTTCCTGTCCCTTCCCAATCTTGTGTCATCATGTAGTCTTTTATACGTCTACTGAGAATCCAAATTCAGGTCTGAGTGCTTGTGTAAAAAATGCTTTAACAACCACTTAACTGACTGAGCCATCTTCATAAATCCTGAAATTTCAATTGTAATGAGAAAAAAGTTTATAAAATAATAGTTTAAACTCTAATGAGAATAATATCAACAGTAAAAATACAAGCTAGTATTTTTGTTCTTTTTTCCTATATTTAATTTATTTATTTATGATGATCACAGCCTCCCCTCTCTCTACTCCTTCCAGTATCCCCAATCTCACCAGCCCCCAGATCCAGTGCTCCTCAGTTTTCCTTCCATAATGAGCAGACCTCCTAGGGATGTCACCAAACACAGCTTAAGAAGATGCAGTAACACTAGACACAAACCCTCGTATCAAGCAACCAGTAGAAGAAAAGGGGTCCAAGAGCAGGCAAAAATGTCAGAGACATTCCACCTCCCACTTTTAGGAATCCCACAAAAACCTCAATTTAAATGACTACAGTATATATGCAGAGGAACTAGCACAGACACATATAGGTTCCTGTTCCAGACTGTGAGCCCTATAAGCCCTACTCAGTTGATACTGTGGGCCATGTTCTTCTAGTGTTCTTTAGCCCTTTGCCTCCTACAATCTTCCCCCCATTTCCTGTGCGGTTCCTGAGCTATACCTATGTTTGACTGTGGGTCTCATCTCTGATCCCATCAGTTTCCAAAGGAAAACTCTCTGATGATGATTGAGCTAGACATCAACCTATCACTATAAGAGAACATCATAAAGAATTATTTTAATTTTTTGGTCAGTTATGATTTTATGACTCTAGGTCTCTGACCTGTTTTGCTTCTGATTCCTGTCCATCCAGGCTGTATCTGGCAACAACTCCCTCTAGTATCTTGGACATGCAGTTAGACCAGTCATAGGTTGGCCACTCCTGCAACCTCTGAGTCACCATCGCCTCAGCACATTTTATAGGCAGGAAAGTCTTCAGTGGAAGGTTATGACTCTGGGTTGGTGCCCCTGTGCCTCCAATCAGAGCTTAGTCTGGTTACTAAAGATGGTTGGTTGAGGCTCTGTATCTTCCATTAATTAGGAATATTCACTAGGGTAATTCTCTAGGTTCCGGGAAGTTTCTACTGTACTAGGTTTCCATATCACCCTTTACCTACTTCCCACATTCTGCATAGCTAGGAATTGCAATCTAACCTTATTCTCCTAAACTCTTCTATAAGGTGCTAGTTATGGTGCTTGCATTTTCCAGATACTACTAAAGAAATCCTGAGGTACTTTTTAAATGTTTCAAAAGCAATAGCAGCAAGAAAACCTCAGTGAAAAAAAAAATAAAAAAAGAAAGAAAGAAAAAACGAAAATTCTGTTTTAAAATGTGCTATCTTTTGGTTCCAAGAAAAATATCAGATCTGCACTTTTAACGATTTTAAAAACTTACATTACTGTACATTTTGTCCCACAGATCTCAAAAGCTTACTTATCCCTCCTGACTCTAACTTCCTACCCATTAATTAAGAAGTCTAGTTTCCTGTATTCCATTCTACTGTTTCATTGCATGAATTTAATTTTAAAATATTTGACATAATTAGTGCACTGTCTATCTGTAATTTCTTGATTTTATCTTTTTTATGATAAATGAACATTGCTATACATTTATTTTTTTAATTTGTGCATGTGTGTCTCAATGCCCCTATATTAAATTCTTAAAAATTTCAAGAGCTAGAAAAAGTGGAGGGAGGGGTAACTGTGATTGGTATGTATTGTATGGGAGAAGAAACTATTTTAACTTAAATGAAATAAAATAAAACCAAAAGAATGCACAAAAAAAATCAAGAATTCAATTGCTTCTAGGACATTTTTTTCTTTTTTTTTTCTTTTTTTTCCCTCCCTTTCACCCATACCCCCACTCCGCCCCTCTCCAAGCCAAAGAGCCATCAGGATTCCCTTCACTATGTTAAGTCCAAGGTCCTCCCAGCTCTCCCTAAGTCCAGGAAGGTGAGCAACCAAACTGACAAGGCTCACAGTGAGCACATCCATGCTGTAGATTTCATGCTCATCGCCGTTGTCCTTGGTTTCTCAGTCCTCCTCCACCGTCAGCCACATTCAGAGAGTCCGGTTTGGTCCCCTGTTCCATCAGTCCCATTCCAACTGTACTTGGTGGTCTCCCGTTAGATCTGTCCCACCGTCTCAATGGGTACACGCACTCCTCACGGTCCTGACTTCCTTGCTCATGATCTCCCTCCTTTTGCTCCTCATCAGGACCTTGGGAGCTCAATCCGGTGCTTCTATGTGGGGCTCTGTCATTTTCTCCATCCAATGCCAGGTGAAGGTTCTATGGTGATATTCTAGGACATTTTTTAAGGGAACATGTTCATTATTTTCTTTTGATTATTAGACCGTGCCTTGCATGTGTCAACTCATCACTTGACCTCACTCAATAAAATAATTCTTAAGTCCATCCATTTACATTAACATTTCATTTTTTTTAATGACTGAACAATAATTCTTTGTGTAAATGTGCCACATCTTCATTACACATTCTCTAGCTCAGGGACATCTATGTGTTCCCAATGTCTGACTATTATGGATAGAGCAACAGTGGCTACAGATGAGTACACACCTCTTTGTGCTTTGTGTATATTCCCAAGAGAGGTACCATAATATTCAAATCTAAATGGATCAGAAACCTAAAATAAATAAATAATAGAGATCAGATACCATGAATCTGAAAAAAAAAAAAAAAAGAAGGAAACAGCCTTGAACTCATTCACACAGAAAAAGACTTGATGAAAAAGACACTGGTAGCACAGGCACTAAGACCAAAAATTAATAAATGATACCTCCTGAAACTGAAAAGCTTCTGTAAAGCAAAGGACACCATCAATTAGACAAGGCAGCAGCTGACAGAATGGCAAAAGATCTTTACCAAATTTATCCCACAGAGGACTAATATCTAGACTATATAAAGAACTAAAGCAAATGGTCATCAAAAAAGTAAATAAACCAACTGAAAATAGGGTATAGGACTAAGTAGATAATTTTTCAAAAGACAGAACATGTGGCGAAGGAACACTTTAGGAAAAATTCAACATTCTTAGCTATCAGAGAAATTAAAATCAAAACTACCAATCAGAATGTCCAAGATCTATTAAAAACAACAACAACAAAAAACCACCCCAGGCTGTTGAAGATGTGAGAAAGGAAGACATTTACTCATTGCTGGTGGGAGTGAAAACTAGCAAGGCCACAATGGTAATCACTGTTCTCAGGTTTTTAGAAAGCTGAGAATTGAACTTCCTAAGATTCAATTAAAGCTAGGCATGATGATACATGCCTTTATTTCCCATTAATTGTTAGTACTAAAGTGATTTATGGTACCATGTGATATATTTGAAATCCAAAATGAAAGTAATTCTGAAATATTAGAGAGATAAAGAATGAAGAGCCATCTAAATGTTATACATTCAATGCTGTACAAAATCTGCATAACGGGAAAGTTATCAAGGGTAACTTTTGATGAGTAAATTCCTTTAAAGACTGATGATAGTTTTGATTTCAATGTATAAAACAATCCCTTTGTAATTTTGTCTATACACTTGTCACATTTTTCAGATATTTTCTTTTGTTGTCATTACCAGAAAACAAACTTAAACTCAACTTTGAATTTCCAGAAAAACAAGGTAAAATATATAGAATGAAATGCAAATGTACACACATGTATCATGCATATAGGGCATGCATGTTCACACACAAGCACACTAAGAATACTTATAGGCTGGCATTATTATTTCTTTATAATTTTATATGGAAAATATAACAAAAAGAGTACCCATTTTATTCCTTTACATAAAATTTGGTGTGAACTCTGTTGATTTTAATAAAGAACTTTCCAGAAATTAAATTAATCTTTCCTAACATTAGAAAATCTAAAATTATTGTGAATCTATTATACAAACAATATGAGATTTTTGTTATTATATGCTGATTATTAACTTTGTTCATGTCAACATGTAGAGACTTAAATGGAGTTTTTAGGATAAATGAAAACTATTTTCCTTTAATACTTACGTATGATATTGCCTTATCCCAGGAACTATAAAAGTTTATTAGAAAACAAAGAGTTTCTTGTTTCAATTATGCAATTACATTGGTTTGATGTGATTTTTGTCTCAATCTTAATTTGCTTGTGATATTATCATATTTATCCAAACAACTAATAAGTAAAATTTTCTTTATTTTCATCATTTTTCGGGATTTCATGGTTGACTTACTAGTAGGAATATTCCATCTAGTAAGCTGAACTGTGGTTTTATATTGTTAGTGACTATATATATATATATATATATATATATATTACACATATATGATGGAAGACTTTCCTTCTACACATATATCTCATATATATGTTAAAAAGTAGCTATTTTAAATCTTAAATTTGTCTATATGGAGGTATTGTCTACTAATTTAATTCTCTCAGTGTACTTATCAAAATATACAGTACAGTAGTTTTCACACCAATTTGTTATAAAAAGAATCAAGATTTAGTTGCAATTCATTTTTTTCTACTGTTCATATTAAAACAATCACATTGTCACATTAAAGAAACATCTTTGGCTCCAGGTTAACTCGACACCTACCATATATTCCTTGTCTAGCTTTACCATTTCTATTTATCCTTGTGAAACTCTCAATGGCATTAGAACCATTTTATTACAGATGTAGAACAAGGTAAAACCATTCCTGCAATCTCTAGTTGTACCTTCAGATGTAGTAATATTATAATAAGGAAATTAAAGAGCCATGAAAAAGTAAGGAAAACTAGTTTATGTCAAAAGAATAAATGGTAGCAATCGAAAATGAGCCACCTGTTTCTCATTAAGCAAACAAGTTATGTGACATACAATTCAGTAGCTGAAAAATGCCTTTAGCATCCCAGGATTGCTTATAATGTGAAATTCTAGTCTGTTGAATGTGATATCAGGGGAGCAATGTACCATAACAATTTCTTACAGAAGAGTCAGCACAGTGCGAAAGGATCTTCAAAAAAACAGAAGTCATTTATCATACAATTTTAGACAACGTTTCCTTTATCTTCCTCTCAGAGTTAGCCGAGAAGAAAATCAGGATAGCTGTGGTAGCAGAGGTCTTGTCTTTATACTTTTGCTGCAATGATGATTCCCTCACTCTAGCAGGGTAGATATTACAAAGAAGGTATGTTGAAGACTACTTATCCTTGCCTTAGATTTCTAAAGTAGGCTTGTGGTAGGGAAACAGACTGTATTTGTACAGCATTATCACATGTCGCAAGACCCCAGGGGTGCTGATGTCAAGAGGCTAGGCATCCATTCTAAGGACAACAGTGCTAAGCACCTATATAGAAATATAGATAAAGATGACAAAATACCAGAAAAAAAACTGAAAATTAAACAGGGAACTGAGCATACATATCAATGAACAATAAATAATTGTATGAATTTTCAAAGCTTGAATTGACTTAAATTGAAAGTGGTATTAAAATCTGTGAAAATATATGTAATCTGAATGTTCAATATTCAATGTCACTTTTTACACCACTGTAATTTCCATTGAAAATACTTCTACATGCACAAATGCATATACCCACACTCTTTGTTGATGTGTATTTATAACACCCTTATCCTATGAGACTTTTGAGAGCAAACAAATTAATAAATAATGAATCAGAACATACACCTGTTACCACACAGAAGTATAACAAATAAGAAAGGAACAACCTTGGTGGGAAGATTGGGTAATGTGGCAAATGAAACAAAGAAATCACATTACTGTTACTGAAAAGCAATAATAGCATTCTGGAGTCTTACATATGTTTATGGAAGAAGTAATAATGGCAGAGGAAGCAACAAGTACAAAAACCCTCAGTTAGGGGCATTTTGTAGTTCAGGGAAATGGGCAAGTTTCCATAGTGCAATGTAAAGTTGCTAAGGTTTCCAAACAACGTCCTTTAGCTCCTGTATTAACATCATAGTGGACTATGGGTAGGAAGAATAATAAAAACAGAATAAAAGTTTTTAAAAGAGAATTTGAAAAAAAATGAGTGTTAAGATGGGAAGATGGCTCAGTGGATAAAATACTTGCTCTATATAAACATGAGGACCTAAAATCAAATCTCCAGAATTCATTTATAAATTTAACATGACTATACATGCCTGTAACCTAACCATGGATAACAGGATGCAGAGACGGGCAGATCCTGACAGCTTCTAAGTAACCAGTATAATTGAAATGGTAAACTTCTCATTCAGTGAAAAATCAAGCCTACATGCAATAAAGCACAAAGCTATTAAAACAATTTCTCTCTTCCCTATATGTATACAGATGTGCATAAAGTCCTGAACACACATGTGTATACACTACACATACACACATAAACATAAGAAATAGTAATGGGAGTGATTCTAAGGTATATCTCATGGGGATTTCCATTTGATTAAGTGTGGGCTTTGAAAAAAGCATAAACTCACTGAGTGTAGCTTTAATATTCCATGGTGTAAGATTGTTATTTATTGAAATGGAAATTGTTTTAATAACATTAGAGTTTAATATAAAATGTCAGGATTTTAGTTATGGGCTTATTTGCTTCTTATTCTTTTCAATAATCATGTAGAAATAAAAGAAATGACCTGTTAGGAATGGAAATGATAGTACATTTTTCTACTGGAGACACCCATCTCTGAACTCTTAGTAATGATGAGATTGGGTGATGTTATAGAAAGATTAGATGATAGCATTAGAGAAGAAAAAGATTACAAAGTCTAATTCTCTATTGAGTGTAAAAGTTTTATATTGAAAAAAAGAACAAAATGCTTTCTCAGAATAATATAAAGCATGAAACAGAAAACTTTCCATGAACTGAATAAAGAAATTGTCTGAACAGGAAATGCTAATTTCTAATGAAAGATCAAGAAAGATGAAAACTAGAAACTTTCTTCTGATGAACTCAACACAAATATCACTGGAGTCTATTTGCTATAACTATCTGATTAGTAATGAGTAGATATCAATATTTATTGAATGAATAAAATTCAATATGAAAATAATAACAATAGAGAACAAAACAGTCATTTGTTCTTAGGTTGACTGAAGAATGTGATGGTTTTTTTCATGTAGAAGCTGAAAATTATATAATGAACCATTTGCATTTATGAATTCTTCATCTGTGATTTAACCAACTTCAAATAAAAAATAATCTTTGAAACCAACAATGTTTATACTAAACAGAGACATTTCCAAGTCATCAATCCCCAAACAACATACTCTAACAACTATTTGCTTAACATCTATGTGTTATGTCATTATACATTATTAATCTATAAATGTATTAAAAGTGTATAAAAGGGTGAATGGTAGTTACATACAAATGCCATGTGTATCAGTTACTTTTCATTGTTGTGATTAAACACCATCGCCAAGAGTGAGCTATACAAGAACAGTCTTGATTTTGATTTATGGGTCCCAGGGGAAAGTTCATAACAGGAATGGAGGCAAAGCAGCTCATTAGCTCATTTGCAGATTGCTAAGATATAACATTTCAATCACACAGAGAAAGCAGAAAAAAGAAAATGAAGAGGGCAAGGACATAAATAGTCAAAACCTGCTCCTAGTCACATATTTTCTCCATTGTGATGGCACCTTCAAGAGGTTCTATAATTTCCGAAAATGGTGCAAACAATTGTAGAACAAGTGTTTACATACATGGACCTATGAGAAACAGTTCTCATTCAAAACACCACTTCATTTAATTTAAATATGATAAGCAGCCACTTTAAAATTCAATCCCACAGGCAAACTGGCACACTAATGCATCCTTTCAAAAATGTAAGAGATGATGAGGGTTATAATGCAGTCAAGAGATCAAATATGATATGAAATATAATTGAGATAAGAATGGTGTTGGAAGCCGGGCGGTGGTGGCGCACGCCTTTAATCCAGCACTCGGGAGGCAGTGGCAGGCGGATCTCTGAGTTCGAGGCCAGCCTGGTCTACAAGAGCTAGTTCCAGGACAGGCTCTAGAAACTACAGGGAAACCCTGTCTCGAAAGAAAAAAAAAAAAGAATGGTGTTGGATCAACCACAAATAAGTGGAAGGGAAATGATTTAGTGCACAGGCACTAAGGAAATGGGGGCCAATACACAATAGCAGATATGGAACTGTAGAAACACAATCACGGAGCAGTAATGGAATGTAACTACAATTTTTTCAAAGACTAAGGAAGGTATTTAGGTCAGAAGATTTGAAAGGGGATTTTGAATGTTGCTAGAAGGGGAATTTGAAGTCATGGAAGGCTGAGTATTGTATATTTTAATGGTATTAAAAACCTCTGAGTGCAGAGTGGTCATCATTAAAGAGAGTTCTCAACATAACACAAGACTTCTTGAGCAAACATGGGAATGAGGGTGTGTGGAAAGTTCATGTGAAGTGGATCTCTCTTAAACAAAAGAATGAAAAAGGGTGGAGAGTTAACAGTTGATGGTGCATACAAAGGGGTAATTAAAATAATATCTATTTTATTTGATTAAAAAATTAAAATTTAAATGCTGTATAAGATTCATGGTACTGTTCAATGAGTATAACTATTGATGTGATCAGAAAGTCATGGGATATTGTAGTAGAAACATTATCCATTAGAGTTAAGCAGTGTTATTGGACTGTAACCTCTTCAAAATATAATTATACAGGAAAACACAAAATGTCCAGCATCTCTTTTGAATAGGGTGTTTAGTTAATATGAATTATAGAAAATTTTGATGAAGAAAGTTGAAAGAATGTAAATAGAGCACATAAAACATTGCACACTTAGTCAGACACTGTTTTTAACCACACTCTTACATGTAGCAACACTGCTCTGAGTGATAATCATAAAAATATACATAAATGTCAAGTATGCACACATAAGTAATTCCTTAAAATTTTGTTTCATTCTAGTTTTCCATAAAATCATTATTTCCTAACAGTGGGCTAAAGTAGCAAAGGAATCACAAAAAAAGTATCTAAGAGCATCAAACTATTATAAACTTTCTCTTTAAATGATTAGATGTATAAAAATGTAAAGTGAAGTGGCCAGCTAAGTTTTAATGAGACTATTGGCCTTGAGAGGGAGGGAGGGGAGGTATGGGTGGAGGGGAGGGGAGGGAAGGGGGAGAAGGAGGGGAGAGAAAGGGGAGAAGGAGGGGAGGGAGGGGGGAGGAGGAGGGAAGGAGATGGAAATTTTTAAATATAAAAAAAAATAAACCATGAGGAAAAAAAAAAAAAAAAAAAAGAAAATTCATGAAACAGATATGAACCTAAGCTAAATATAGATTATATTAAAACAATATCAACATAGATTATATTACAACAATAATAGCAAGTAAAATCATTAGAGTACAGTATATTAAAATGTTTTACACAATGACAATATGTAGAAATGCTATCAAATGGTGATAATAATAGGCAGAACAAATTCACTTAGTTTTATTATTGTTTTAAAATACTTTATAATTTCCTCTTTTTTACTTGGTGGTATAAACATATCATTCTACTATTAATGTACTCCATGTATTGGGAGTGTCATCATGATAATACTGAAATTATTGGAAAAGATATATTCATAATGGAGTCAATATCAATAAATGAGTTTGTAACTTAGGTTCAAGGGGAATTGCTCAAGTACCCACAGAGCTACCTACAACAAGGATAGTTAGGGACACGATGTCATGGCAAGAGACATTCCATTTTGTATCATTTATTAGCACAAAAAAAGAGTGAGTGGGCATTTGCTCAACTCCAGGTACATAACAAAGGAAAGAATTACTGTCTCTTGACAGGGCTATATTAAAGTAGGATCATCCCAACATATTGAACATCTGAACTTCCAGATGTGCAAAATGTTGCCCACATCTATTTATCAGGTTTGCACAGAAAAACATACAAGATACAACATACAGTAAAGGTGGAGACTACCTGACTTATTATTAATCATATCCTATCCCATATGAATTTTGATTTGTTATAAAATACTTGTCATAATGATTTCACCTAGAATTTGTTTATGGCAAACAAGCAAATATACTCTGAACAGTAGAAGCATAGAATAACATCAAATATGAGGCAGATCACAAAATCCTTAAGGGAATTAGAGAATTAAGTTATAGGTTACATAGCTGTTCTATAAATAACTTCTGTGTTGGGTCTGTGACCCTCAGAAATCATCACTGGAATTACTGAGATATGCAATTCAATACCAGGAGCTCCACGACTGCTGTTGAAGACCAACAGAATGTATGTGTCCTTTGACGGTGCTAATTCTCAGGAGTTGGCTCATAGAACCCATTTTAAATAAACCCTCACTCCTGGGGTATCGACTTTTTGGCCCACCTGTGTAGATAATGTCTGCTGGCCCTGGAATCTGAGGACCTAAAAAAATGTGGAGGACTACAGTTTAATGCTGCAGACAACCTTACTTAGGTTCAGTGCATTTTATGCATGAATGTAACCGAGCAATGATTCAAGGACGGTTATTTGCATTCAGGAAAATATGATCAGAATCGTGAAAGTAAACACCTGTAAGTAAAAACTAAATATTGACATTGTAGTCATTTACCACAACTTTCTCAACTGAACAAATTTAACACAATTGCCTGGTATGTGCTTTAGATTATTTCTGGGAAAGCAAGAAAGTAAGATACAAGGCCTTATCCAGATTCAGGGTACACTGACCAGATAGAGTTCAAAGCTATGTTTTGACATTAAAGAAGAATATAAGAATAGACATATCCTACAAATTAAATGTAAATGTTTGCCATAGAAGGCATGAAATCACATCCAATAATGAGCCAGGAAACAAAATGCAGCTGAGGTAAAACACCCTCTGCTTTTTTTCCTGGAACCTCTATCACAGTTCCCCAAGGTATTGGTCACCATGGGTCATTCTTTCCACTTTTCGAACACTAGGACTCTTTGGAGAAGTATAAAATGTCATTCATCTCTGCTGACTGTATAGGTTATGCTAATGAATTTAGAATATTGCTTTGGAAGAGCAATCTCATAACATTTGGATTTCTTCAAAACAGAAATAACTATTTGAGATATTAGCAATAAACCTGATAGCTGTGTATACCATTCATTTTACAAACACTTGTTTTTACTTTCTAATGTACTTTGTTGACATAGTATCTGGAAACTTTCTAACTGTCGTTAGAAAATATTGCATAAAAATTCAAAGACTGCTGGCTGTTAGTCTGTAAAAACATCTTATTTGTAGAAGAGTCAAGCATATATGATATAGTCAAATCTTGCTACTGTTAATAAGTTAACTTTGGCTATATATTTAGACAATTATTTCAGAAATCAAATTACATAAGTGGAATATCCAGTTATAGGAATAAAAGTGATACTGTATGCTATGTCATCATCATAGCATTCATATCTGTTATCAACGCCCAGTTTTTTCTTGTCTTTTTTTATTTTATTTTTTTATTTATTATTCAGGACAGGGTTTCTCTGTGTGACAGCCCTAAATGTTCTGGAACTAGCTTTTGTAGACCAGGCTGGCCACAAACTCACAGAAATCTGCCTTTCTCTGACTCCCAAGTGCTGGGATTAAAGGTGTGAATCACCACCACCTGGCAACACTCAGTTTTTTCAACTATTTTAGTGACCTTGGCTAGTGTGGATCCTGCCGCAAAATATGAGCTCATACATTGTCATATTCATTGTCTTCTTATTGAAAAGAGACAACATGACTATGACAACTCTTGTAAGAAAAAAACATTTAATTGGGGCTTGCTTACAGTTTAGAAGGTTTAGTCACTAGCATCATGGTAAGGAACTGACAGAATACAGGCAGGTATAGCAATGGAGAAGTAATTAAGAGATACACACTAACCCACAGACAGGAAAGAGAGAGGAGGGAGGAATACAGAGAAAGAGAAACTGGGCCTGATGAGGTTTTCTGAAACCTTATAAAGCCCATCCCCAGTGACACACTTTGTCCAACAAGGCCACACCTACTCCAACCAGCATGTTACAGTGCAAAAGGCATTTAGTACCACATTAAAGGTCCCCATAGTCTTTTACAGTCTCAATACTGCCGAAAAGTACAAAGTTCATAGCCTCTTCTGAAGCGCATGGCATTCTATTAATAGTAATCCCTTATAAAATCAAAAAGCAGATCACATTCTTAAAATGTACAATGGCACACAACATACATTTCAAAATGGAAGAAAGGGAGCATACTAAGGAAATACCAGAACAGAGAAAGTCTAAAACCCAGGAGGGAAAACTCCAAATTCTGTATCTCCTTGTCTAATGGCAAAGTGTTCTTCAGATTTTCAATTAGTTTCAGCTTTGTTGAACACAGCACACTTTTATTTCTTGAGCTTGTTCCACACCCTATCTGCATCTTTCTCTGGTAGGTATACCATGACTCTTCTATCTCCAACATTTTGGGATCTCTAACTCAATCTAAACTTTACCTTTACAGCTTCACACAATGACCTTCCTAGGATCCATGTAGGGATACCTTCACAGGCCTGATCTCAGCTGCTTTCCATAGCTATGCAGGAAGTTTCTGTAATCTCCATATGTTCTTGACTCTAAAGAAAGAACACATGGTCAAAACTGCCAAATTCTGTTTCTCACTGGATCTAGACTTTTACAGGAACCGGGCAAAACAGAAAACTTCTGACAACAATGATATACCCAGATTTTTTAAAAATTGACTCAGAATATTGTGTGTGTGTATGTGTGTGTATGCATACATATAATAAAAACTGGTTATTGATTTGAGACTGTGTCCATGGAGGGAGTTGAAGGGAAGATATTTGCAAGAAACTAGAGAGGAAAGGGAATGGGTAAAGGGGTATATTTTTTTTATTGACTGTTATGCCATGTCTGGTTGATATCCCTGGAGGCCAATTACTTTCTGAGGAGAAAGAGAGGAACAGTGGATCTGGGGGAAAAGAAAGGCAAGGATGGAGAAGAGTGAAGACAAGGGAGACTGTGGTTGGGATGTATTGTATGAGAGAAAAATAAACATAAATAAAATAAAAAACAAAACGGAAAGATAATATTATGAACAGAAACCATGTAAAGTAGATCTCATAGCTATCACATCTCTACTTTTCTATACAAATCTTAGATTATTAAATTTATCCTCATTTCCTGATTTTTTCCTCTTTCTTCCTATAACCCCACTTGACAAAACTGAAAGGCAGTTTTAAAATTAAGGAAGATTGCACTGAATCTATAAATTGCTTTTGGTAGGACTGCCATTTTCACTATATTGATCCTACTTATCCAAGAGCATTGCAGATCTTTCCATTTTCTGGTATCTTCTTCAGTTTCTTTTTTCAAAGACTTAAAGTTCGTCTTGAATAGGTCTTTGCTTAGTGTTACTCAAGATATTTTATATTATTTGTGGTTATTGTGAAAGGCAGTGTTTCTCTGATTTCCCTACCAGCTTCTTTATCTTTTATATATAGGAGGGACACTGATTATTTTGGGTTGATCTTCTATCCTGCCACATCACTGAATGTATTTATCAGCTGTAGAAGTTCTCTGGTATAGTTTTTGTGGTCACATATATCATCTGCAATTAACAGAAATTTGACTTCTTCCTTTCTTTTTTTTTTTTTTTTTTTCTCATGGTTTATTTTTTTTATATTTAAAAATTTCCATCTCCTTCCCTCCTCCTCCCCCCTCCCTCCCCTCCTTCTCCCCTTTCTCTCCCCTCCTTCTCCCCCTTCCCTCCCCTCCCCTCCACCCATACCTCCCCTCCCTCCCTCTCAAGGCCAAGGAGCCATCAGGGTTCCCCACTCTATGCTAAGACCAAGGTCCTCCCAACTCCCCCCAGGTCCAGGAAGGTGATCGACCAAGCTGAGAAGGCTCCCACAGAGCCCGTCCATGAAGAAGAATCAGAGCCCAGAGCCATTGTCCTTTGCTTCTCAGTCAGCCCCCGCTGTTGGCCACACTCAGAGAGACGGGTTTGGTCGCATGATCCATCAGTCCCATTCCAACTGGAGTTGGTGATCTCCCATTAGTTCTGTCTGAGGGTTGTCAAGAGACTTGACCCTAGAGGGGTTCCCAGGTTTCCAGGGAGACGCCCCCAGTTAGTTCCTTGGGCAGCTGAGGAGAGGGAGCCTGAAAAGGCCAGTTCCTATAGCCATACTGACGAATTTCTTGCATATCACCATAGAACCTCCACCTGACGATAGATGAAGAAAATGACAGAGCCCCACCTTGGAGCACCGGACTGAGCTCCCAAGGTCCTGATGAGGAGCAGAAGGAGAGAGAACATGAGAAAGAAAGTCAGGACCGTGAGGGAACCTCCAGCTGGCGACAGATGGGGAAGGTGACTGAGCCCCACATTGGAGCACTGGACTGAGCTCCCAAGGTCCCGATGAGGAGCAGAAGGAGCGAGAACATGAGGGAGAAAGTCAGGAACGAGAGGGGTGCGTTCACTCATGGAGACTTCTTCCTTTCTAATTTGAATTCCCTTGATCTCCTTTTGTTGTCTTATTGCTACAGCCAGAACTTCAAGAATTATGTTGAAGAGATATGTAGAGAGTGGATAGCCTTGTCTTGTTCCTGATTTTAATTGAATCACTTTAAGTTTCTCTCTATTTAATCTGATGTTGGCTGTCAGCTTGTTGTATATTCCTTTTTTTATATTTAGATATGTTTCTTGTATCCCTGATTTCTCCAAGACCTTTATCATGAATAGGTGTTGGATTTTCAGCATCTAATGAAATGGTCATATGTTTTTTTTTTCAGTTTTTTTATATGATGAATTACATTGATAGATTTTTTTATATGTTGAACCAGCCAGTCCTGTATCTCTGGGATGAAGCTGACTTGATCATCTTGATCATGGTGGATGATTTTTTGATTTTTTTTTTTGGTTCAGTTTGCCAGTATTTTATTGAGCATTTTGCATTCATATTCATGAGTGAGACTGGTTTTTCTTTTCCTTTCTTTGTTGAGTATTTGTGTGGTTTTCATATCAGGATAAATTTAGCCTCATAAAAAGATTTTGGCAATGTTCCTTATGTTTCTATTATGTGGAACACTTTGAGGAATGTAGGTGTTAGCTCTTCTTGGGAGATCTGGTAGAATTTTGCACTTAAACCGTCCAGACCTGAGCTTTTGTTGGTTGGGAGACTTTTGATTTTGTTTTTATTTTTTAGCAGTTATAGGTCTATTTAATTTGCTTCTCTGGTCTTGATTTAATTTTGGTAAGTGATATTTATCCAGAAAATTGTCCATTTCCTTTATGTTTTTTTTTCAATTTTGTTGAGTATAGGATTTCCAAGTATGATCTGATGATTCTCTAGATTTCCTCTGTGTCTGTTGTTATATCTCGCTTTTCATTTCTTATTTTGTTAATTTGGATGTTCTCTCTGTCTTTTGATTAGTTTGGGTAAGGGTTTGTCTATCTTATTGATTTTCTCATAGAAACAGCTCTTTGCTTCATTGATTCATGTTAATGCTTTCCTTGTTTCTATTTTGTTGATTTCAGTCCTCAATTTGATTATTTCCTGCCTTCTACTCCTCCTGGGTGAGTCTGATTCTTTTTCTTCTAGAGTTTTCAGGTGTGCTGTTAAGTCACTGATGTGAGCTTTCTCCATTTTCTTTATGAGGGCAATTAGTACTGTGAACTTTCCTCTTAGCACTGCTTTCATAGTGTCCCATAGGTTTGGATACATTATTTAAAATTATTTTTCACATCTTTGCTTGCTATTCACACATTAATAGACTTAAAGGAAAATATTTGAAACTTTCAGTGACTGTTTAAAGTAAGTAGCTTCCTAAATAAATGTCTTGTCAGTTTGTATTAGAATTGCTTGTCGATCCTGTGCCCTGAAGTTCCATCTGAACTGCCTTCCCTAATGTTTTCAGGTGTCCTGCTCCTGTACTAAGGCCATCCACCCAAAGGGGTCAGACTCTGGCCTCCAGGCAGGTCTGAGGATCCCTGCGGAGGGGTGCGAGCTCCTTCAGATTGTGCTGCCAGGTTCGCTGTGTGATAGTCCATCCCGCCCTGCCCCCACCCTGGCCCTTTTGTCCGGGAGGCATCCCTGGGCTGCTTGTCTGATTAAAATAGAGACAGTAATTAAGTGTTGGCCTGTTAATCTAACTGTTATTTAGAAGTCATTAGTGAAATGGTTTATGGGTTTAAGAGACATACTATATTTAAATTAATTCGGTTGCTATAAAGCAGACTTGATTCATACAAAGTTCAGAACATGCAGGAATGTAAATTATTGAATTTAAACAGACAACGCAGGATCAGTGCATCTTGAAAACTTTGTCTCTACCCTTCTGAATAATTCTGTTCTAATATTACAAGCATGCATGTTACAGCAGGCATTTGAAGACATAATGTCATCAACATAAAGCAGGGTTTAATTGAGAAAATGTCAAGTGTCATCTTTTTTGCTCTTGAATTATATAGGCACACAATTATCAAATTTCAATAAACTTCACTTAAATTGAATTCTGAGAAAATATTTAAACACTGTATTTAGTGCTCTATTTCAACTTTGAGTGCAGCTTATAACATGAAGAGATTATCATATACTATATAAAGATTTTTTTCTTATCATTTCTATAATAAAGAGAAAGTACTGAAGAAAACAAGAGTATCCCACAGGATGAGATATCAAGGAGCCCAGAAGAAAGTAAGTATTTAAGAAGAATACCTACTACAGATGCAAAATTCAAAAGCTTTCTCTCCTTAATAATTGCCATAGTCCATCATGTATCACAACTTCATTCATTTCCTTACTTAAATTCTGTTTGCCCTCATGCTCTTGTATTTAAATATATCTGTAACACTCAGCTTCCTATTTCATTTACATATCAGAAAAGTTCATAGATTATATCAAATTTTTACACAATTATAATTTCATACTTAATACTGAATTTAGAATGAGTCAACAATTTTGTTTGTGACTGAGTGTATACAATGTTTGAAATAATTAAAAATTGTTGAAAATATAAAGAATAGTAAATATGTCAGAGTGAAGGATATGGTTGACTGACAATGACTAATATTGATTTTACTTTAAAAGAAGGAATGGAAGGTTAAATGAGAAAGTAACCTCGAAATATCAGAATACACCCTTTTCATCCACAAAATCGATTTGATTTGTACAGTATAGGCCTAATGTTAAGGAAATAATGATTTTTTTCTCAAAACTATTGTTTTGCTTTTTGATTATAAAATATGATGAAGTCACTGAGATGAAAGTAATTAAAATAAATTATAAGTACCTTTTTGTGACAAAGGATGTTCTTTGGGAACAATAAACCACTGAAAATGGCATCATATAGTATCTTTTCAAAGGGTACAATATTACACTAATGGTTAGTTTCTTATATAAGTTCACGAGCCCTGAAAATTTTATCTACCTTATATATCTATCAACCTACCTCTCATAATTCACCCAATGCAGAATACTACAGTTTATAATGATTACTCAAAAAATCCAATGATTTCCAAGTCAGTTGATAATATTTAATCACAACTTTGTACAGTAGAATATTTTTATGATTTCAAAGATAGATTAATATGGAAACACCTAGATCCTGAATAAAATCAGTGTCAAAGGGGCAAAATTCCCAGGGTAAAAATTAAATCACACATTTTCTTTTGTTCTTTTAGAGCATTGGTGGTCAAAATTACATATATTGAATTTGAATCTTAGAGTGAATATGGGTGAATGAAGATTGACATCATCCATGGTGTCCCATTTCTTCCTTTGGTAGAGCATCACATTATCCAATGGGAATGAAAGATAATTTCAACAAGTCTTACTTTCATATGAAATTTACTTTTATAGAAATAGCCCCTCACATTGATTTGAGGTCCATTTTGGATTATGTTCAGAAATGCCACAAATTATTATGTTTGAAATATTGACAGGTGTCACCAAAGCATACTCTCCAAGATCAATGAAATTAAATGATTGGAGGAACAAAAACATAGAATAAGCTGTGTTAAACTATGCATCAGGTGATGCCTGGCAGAATAATTTACATGTCATTGTAAGACTCAACTAAGAACCATTCAATTATTTATTTGATAGTATGTAAAATCACTTCCAAAGTGTTATAATCTCCACTAAAACTATAGTATAAATTACACAAAACTCCAGTGAGTAATTTTTGTACTTAAAATTGGAGCACAACAAAGTTTACAGTGGAACACTATGTGGACACATTTATAGAACTAAAAACAGGACTCTAAAACATGGAAAAAGCATATATTTATACAAGGAATATCTTGGTTTTGTTCTTTAAATTACTTTTCAATAAGCAAACCAACACTACTCTGTGTGCCTAATTAGCAGAGCCATTGTGCTTTTTCCACTGTCCTAGTCAAGTTCCCTTGGACCGAAGGGATTATGTACTTGATCCACATCACATAGTAGTTTCCATCAGGAACCCGTATGCTCTCAGCTATTGCTTTTCATCACTTACTTGATGTGTGATAGGAACTGCTAAAAGATGGGTACAGAGGATGAAGAAATAACATTGAAATACTGAAAAAAATAATAAACAATGCTAAAATTATTGCAGTAAAATAAAATAAAATTTAAAAACCTGGATGGTAGAAATGAGTTTTTTTTTTTTTTTACAAGTCTTACTGAGGCCTAAAAAATATTAGGTGACTATATACAAGGGAAATTGGGCATAAGGGAATGAGAGTTGGTCTATATTGAACATATAAGGAATTAACTACTGATAACTAATGTTAGGGGTATTCAGGAACACAATTATTCATTCACATACACAATATTAGCTTAACAAAGTAAGTACTATACATTGTACCTTCTATCTTGGACAACTGCAAAACTGAATGTGGTAGCCAAATATTGTTATCAGAAAGTGCTGGATTATTGTCACCTTGGCAAATAAGCAAAATAATTGCAGGTGAGTCAAAATAATTATAAAAACTAAAAGTATATGCAACTCTATATTAAATTGGAACTCAGAGGGCTGTGTTCACAATGCATGGTCAAGACACATTTTTTTCTGGAGAGACAATGAAGGAGAGATGTAAATGACTTGAGAGATAGCATTATTACTGTGAAAGACACTATGAGGAGAGCTATATTTGAGTCTCAGACATGTAGTATGGTCACCAAGCAAACTTGGCAAATTAGATAAACCAAAATGACAATCACAACCCTTATCACTCTTCATGAAAGAATTAACCGAATTAGTCTATGTAGACTATTTAGCATAATTCCAATACTAAGAAAATGTTTGATGGATTTTGTCGATACTAGTAATAAATATCAGTAGCACGTATACTCAGCTCCCCAGAGCAGGAAAACATCCATAAAACTTCTCAGTTACTAATTGAAATTTGGCATCAATCTGTAGTGTTCTTTTATTTGTTTTTTCTAAGCAAAGGTACAGTGGTATAAAAATTTACTCTAGAATTTAGAATTTAGAAACAGTGACTATGAGGCTTACCTTTGAAGAACAAAGGAGACAAAATGAATCTGGAACCAAGAGGCATATTGTATATAAATGGGAGTCCCTCATTACACATAAATCTCCCTGCTATTGTATTTTGTTTTTAAGCAAGCCTGAGTAAACATACTAATGCATTTTCTAATGACTTCAGTGGCAATTAGTCTTGTTATTCATTGTTTCTAAAGACCTTTGTGGTCCCAGATAATATGAATTGCTTCCTTATTCAGCAGGTTGATAATGACTTCATTTCTTTTAAAGTATTTCATTTTTAAAATTATTTACTGCTTTCTGCTTGTAAACAAAATCATAAACTCGGCTGTTGTCCAAAGGGAAAAATAGGAAGATCTTTGACTCTCAAGGCACTGAAGTGTGTTAAACAGCAGAAAAGAATGTGGATGATTCAAAGTTAGGTTGATTTCCTTAGTCAGATATAAACATATATATGAAAAGGATATAAAGAGACAGGGGGAAATGTAGATAGAAAAACAGAGACAATGGCAGAGAAACAAAAATATTTATGGGCAAAATTCTTACATTCCATTTTTTGTAAATCAAATATGCTAAAATAATATAAAATAACCTGAATTTTTCCCAAGAGTATAACTTTTAGTTGAACATTCAGTGAGGAAATATGTTAATCTTTGAAAACAATGTAATCTATTGTTAATGTTCTTGATATCAACATATAAATGTAGATATCCATAACTGTCAAATGCACAGAAGTAATAACTGTAGTGTGTCCACCTACAACTGATTTATCTCAACATGATTCCTATACTTTAGGTTCAGAAAAATCTTGGAGGCCTTAGGTAAAAAGACTCTAGAAGCCAAAAGACCATGGCACCTACAGGTAGTGCATTATAGACATAAAAAGGCAATAGACAGAGAAAGTCCACATGTTCCCACCCTCTAATGAAGAGCTACAGGTAGTCAATAACTGATGATGGAGAATCAGTTCTTCTAGGGATGGATTACTGTAGTGATGATCCACTTCCCCATAGCTGCCATAGCTGTCATGAAACATAACAAATATACATAAAACCAATGATAAATTGACCAGTAGATGGTGTGTATAAAGGTGAGTGTGTGTGTGTGTGTGTGTGTGTGTGTGTGTGTACATATAATAATAATAAATATAGAAAAAATCATGATTTGGGAAGCACTGGAGAAGCTGGAGTGAGAGATGGGAATGATGTAGATTCAGAACTCATGCATGAAATTTTCAAAAATAAAAATAAAACATTAAATAAAAATTCTTGGGAGACAAAGCAGAGATTTGAAAGTGCTATTGGGTAATGTTTTTGTATGCTGTTAAAGGTTTGCGTTTAACTAAATGCTGATTGGCCAATAGACAAGCAGGAAGTATATGCAGGGTGACCAGACTAGGAGAATTCTGGAAAGAGGTAAGTTATTGACATAGTTGCCAACCAAACACAGAGGAAGCAAGATGAGAATGTCTTACTGAAAAAAAGGCACAAAGCAACATTGTTAAACATAATAAGAATTATGGGATAATTTAAGTTGTAAGAGCTAGTTACTAATGAACCTGAGTAATAGGACAAATAAATAATATAAGTCTTTCTGCTTTTATTTGAGACTGAATGGCTGATGGTACTGGCTGGGACAGAAACGTCCATCTACAGACAAGTTGTCGAGCTAGGTGAAGGACAGAATAGAAAAAAAGACAATGACAGACTTGATCCTAATTTGACTGGTACTGCTTAGCCATTTACTTACTAAACCTCACATCTGTACCCTCCAAAATGGATTTTTGGTAGGTTGATGAGTCACTGAATTTCTTGGCCTCATTCCCCAGTATTGTTACAGTGAATAAATCTCCTTTCATGATTTTCCCTAAAACAAAACAAAAGAAAATTACAATGAAACAATTTCAATATATGTAATTCCATACTATTCAGTCACATTGTAATTTATGAATCATCTTTTTAAAGATTTTTTTCTCTAAAATTTTATTATTTCTCTTATTTTTGATATCATATTTACATTACTTTCTCTCTTCCAGTCTTCTCTCCAGACCCTTCCTTATACCCCCCCCCTTTTTTTTCTTTCAAATTTATGGTCTTTTTCAACCATATGCTGTTGCATGCATATAAACTCATTTGTGTCTTTGTGTGTGTGCCTGTGTTTGTGTATTCTTTTAAATGTAAGAACTTCTTCATTCATTTAAATATAGGAACTTCTTCATTAATTTGAATATAGAAACTTGTTTATTTCCCAAGTGTCTTAATAAGTTAGCATAATTTGAGAAATTTCATAAACAAGTGTTGGAGTTTTTAAGAATATTAGAGTCCAGATTGTCCTAGAGTTTACTATATAGACCAGATTGGCCTCAAACTAACCTAAATATTGCTGTCTCTGCCTCCTGAGCACTGTGATCAAAGGCATATGCCACCATACCCTTCCAATGATTAATTTTTAAATTTAATTATTAATTTAAATTTTTAAAAATCCAAATTCAATACCTAAGAGAGTCCTAGGCCCTAGGATGGATCTTGCTATTGTTGTTTTCTTAAGTTGACATGATGTCAAACTGCCTGATTCTCATCTGTGTTTATAACCTTATCAAGTGCTTCCCACATTCGTAACTAGAGAAGATGTGTTATACAAGAAGCAAGTGAATAGGTGAATAGGAAGAGCTTTGACTACTCACAGTGCTAAGGCAATAGGATGATTGAATAATCAGCCCTAAAAGACTATATATATATATATATATATATATATATATATATATATATATATATATATATGACATCCTCTAAGGTACAGGGACTATTGTAGAAGTGGCAGGAATAATGTAAGAATCAGAAAACAGAAAACAGGTAGGCCAGCGAAAGGCTATGTGCTGTATGCGACAGAGACATAATCAAAGTTGCAATCACCCGCTCTGAGAGAGTACAAGACTGGTCTTGTCAACAGTCAGTCATGGAATTGGAGAGACTCAATGGGATACTTTAGCTTGTTTCAGAAAGCGTGGAATCATCACACCTTGCCCTAAAGTACACAGTGATGAATCTACTAACAACAGGACTTCCCTATTTGTAAATAGGACTTGCCCACAATGATATTTATCCTTTCACCATAGTACTATGAGTACGCTGAGGTGAGGAACCAGACAGTTAATGTCACTCACTCACTAGATAACTACTGAATGGATTCTTATCCTAGTGGTGGACATTTGTTAATGTTTCTTTTCTCTATGCTCATTCCAATTTCTATTTACCACCACACTAAAGCCAATAAATCAAAAATTTGAAGAATTTCTACATTTCTAATCAAAACTTAAGACACTAAATGCACAAAATAGACAGACAAAATGTCATCTAATTTTCATCTTCCTTGTCTTTTTCACAAGTCTTCAGATTCTTTTTTACTTACTTATGAAGCAGATTGAACAAATGCTATAATTAAAAATATGTTATTCGCATCCACAGAGCAACTATATCTGAAGCTAGAAACCTAGCTTCTGTTTGGACTAGTTCCAGGAATGCAGTGGGCAGCAATCTGACTATAAACCACTTGCAACAGAGAATGAAACTAATATGCATTCATTTACAAGCTTATTAATTTGTGGTTGTATATGTTGCTACTACTTAGGATACTGCTCTGATTTTCTGTTGTTTTAAAGCAGTCTATCATAGTGATTAAGATCAGAATATAAGGCCTGAAGTGTGGTGGCTCAGTTTTAAAAAAATTACCAATATTACAGAAGATCTGAGTTCATTTTGCAGTACCTAATCTTACAGCTCTCAGCAGCCTATAACTCTGACTCTAGGGGATCTGGTATCTTCTTTCGGTCTCATTAGGCACCTACAGTTCATACACACACATACACACACATACACACACACACATACTCTCTCTCTCTCTCTCTCTCTCTCTCTCTCTCACACACACACACACACACACACGCACACACACACACACAAATATTCAAAGCAATAAATCTTTTAAAGAAGACTGATTCAGGATACAGAATCTCCATTTTGTAATATGGTTCATCCACCTAGCATCCATTAAGTCTACAATACCTGTCCTTTCTGTATTTTCATTAAATTATTCACAAAACAGGATAAAATATTATATTTATTTATAATTATCAACTTTAAGTACATGGTATTCATTACTGTTACTAGAGCAAAGAAAATGTCTGAAATGCATGATACATTGTCTCTTCTTCAACTAGAATGCCTTTATATGCTTTCTATATCAAAACTTATTTACCTCAGTTCTTTGAACTTCTATAACACTTGTTTGCCTCATGGTTATTAATATGTCTTAAAATTTCAATCAATTTAAGAGTTGTTTCCATCTATTTTTAATAACATATTGTCTTATTCCTATATAATTTATGAAATGGATTCTAATTATAGTAATTTTAGGTTTGATATTTTCCAATTTGACATTTTTAAGTCCTGTCTAAAACTTTATTATTATTATTATTTTGGGGGTTTTTTGAGACAGGGTTTCTCTGCAGCTTTAGAGCCTGTCCTGGAACTAGCTTTTGTAGACCAGGCTGGTCTCGAATTCACAGAGATCCGCTTGCCTCTGCCTCCCAAGTGCTGGGATTAAAGGCGTGCACCACCACCGCCAGGCTCCTGTCCAAAACTTTAACCTGGAGAAAGGAAGCTTTTTGTTTTCAACTTTGACTTCAATACAAATTTAGAGCAGGTAATTAAATTAGAAATGTAGTCCAAAATGAATATTCATTTTTTGATTATTTCTCCTGTCTGAAATAACTAAGATGAATAATATCCCAGTAAACAAGAAGCTTTGAAGTCAGAAAGTGTTAAATATTGGTTGTGCTTCTGATGTTTTATTTAATTTCCTAACCTTTCTGTCTCTAATAAAATCAAAGATTTTGCTGATATCCTCCAAGACTTTATTTCCATATGATATGCATGTGTGTTCACATTTCACAAGTGATTTTACAAGAAATTTTACATAATATTCTAGGTCAATCTGGCAAGATGAATCTGCATCCAGAAAACTTACTTGTTTAGTTTTAGCCTCTCTATAAATAAATCCAATTGCCCTTAAGGGCAGATATTGCATCTGTTCAGTGAATAAAACTATTTTGCTCAGTCTCTGACTTTTTAAATAATGCCTCTTACATTGTAAACAGCATTTAAATCTGTTTGATTCTGTTCATTCTGTATGGGCATTTATCTGAGGAAACATAAGCCAAAATCATATATCTTTGAGAAATTCTATATTTTATTACAGATTGCATCTTACATATGACTTTCAGAGTGTGGTATACAATTAAAGTCACTATTTTTATAGTTAATGTTAATAGTTAAATTTTATATATGTTATTTAGAAATGTCTTCCCATACATTTTAAAGATGAATTTCTTAAAGATCATGTAAAAATATGAACAGACAGAGATAGAGAGCTAAATTTTGATTTTTTTTTCATTTTAAAACATTAGTTTATTCATTTCTACCAAAGCAAAATACTGACAGCCAAGCACCAACATCTTTTTGGAATAATGATCAATTTAGATATTATAATGAATTTCAAAAACAGATTTATTATAATCAGGGAACATAAAACCATTTACTAATCATGACAAAGGACAAAACAAATTCTTTGAGTCCTCAGTCATGGTCTCAAAACATTCCAAATAAATGCATAGACAAGTAGCTTCTGGTGAATAATCAATTTATAGCACATTTGAAACAGGGATGAGGAGAGCTGGCTTGTAGAACTCCATCTTCCAAAATGATTCTTCCTTGTTCTTCATCTTGATTAAACTTTGTCTCTTTAGAAGCTGACATGTTTGTGGTGAAGTTTGTGGTCAGAGATCTAATCAGATGGCTTGCAGCCACATACTGTTCACCAAAGTTTGCATCTCCATAGAGACAAAGTTTAATCGAGATAAATTTTGATTTTTTATCATAACTAATTTTTAATTTTCCTTCTTTTTGTTGTAATTTAAGTATAAATCCAAGAAACATTCATTATGATTTATTTACTTGTAGCATTTTTTCCTTAGGGGATTATGTTTTATCCTATCCATTACAGTATCAAAAATTAAAGTTAATAAAAACTATAAAATATTATTTTCTAGTATGCCATTCTTTTTTTTTATTTTTTTTCTCATGGTTTATTTTTTTATATTTAAAAAATTTCCATCTCCTCCCCTCCTCCTCCCCCCTCCCTCCCCTCCTCCTCCCCCTTTCCTTCTCTCCTTCTCCCCCTTCCCTCCCCTCCCCTCCACCCATACCTTCCCTCCCTCCCTCTCAAGGCCAAGGAGCCATCAGGGTTCCCTACTCTATGCTAAGACCAAGGTCCTCCCAACTCCCCCCAGGTCCATGAAGGGAATGTGGCCAACAGCGGGGGCTGACTGAGAAGCAAAGGACAATGGCGCTGGGCTCTGATTCTTCTGCATGGACGGGCTCTGTGGGAGCCTTCTCAGCTTGGTAGTATGCCATTCTTAATAAGTCTTAAACTACTGGTAAAATCTATTTAAGTTTGCATTTTCAGTGTCCCAAGAGGATGAACATTGTATTCTGTGGAAATGTTAAACATAAGTTGTAAGGTAACATCATAAAATTTATTTAAAAGTATACTTTATTCATCTTTTTAAGATCCAGATTGTTATTAAACAGCTTAAGCAAAAATTACTAAAATAAGATAAATACATTTGCTATTTCTCATATTAGATATTTCTCATGTACTGTACTAAAATATAGTGTCTCGTGGTGTTTACTAAAATTTGTGGCTCTGATATCATAGCTAAGATTTATCTAATAAACTTTTTCTGTAGATTTGATTCAAAAGCACTATAAAAGGATATTACTTACTTGTTTCAGTGCTACTCCTGGAGTTTTTTGTGTTAAGTAAAATAAGCCAGGCACAAAAACATGTTGACCATATGAGTTCACCTATAAATTAGTTTAGCTCTTAAAATTGAAAACAGAGTAGTTACCAGAGGCAGACAGAAAGGAGAAAAAGTAATTACAAACAGCAAGATTCAAGTGGCAACAAAATAGAACTGGATACAGGGTTCTGGGTTATGGATGAAGACTTGGGGTCCACCTCAATTTCCCGCTCAGCTTTTGGATGCCGTCTGGCTTACCTGTGCAAGTCCTGAGCATGCTGCCATAGTCTTTGTCAGTTCACTGGCATCTAAAAGGCTTTGTTTCCTTGATGTCATCCATCCCCTTTGGGGGCTCTTGCACAGTCTGTCTGTCTGTCTGTCTGTCTGTCTGTCTGTCTGTCTGTCTCTCTCTCTCTCTCTCTCCCTCTCTCTCTCTCTTTCTCTCTCTCCCTCTCTCTCTCTTTCTCTCTCTCTCTTTCTCTCTCTCTCTTTAGCTGTATTTGCTTTGTTCTATTCCTCTTTGTTTTTTAAATCTTATTTTATTTAATTTATTTTTTAAATACCTGTTTGTTTTCTAATGAGAGAGAGAGAAAGGGGGGAGAATCCTGTGCATTTTAGTGGTGGCAAGGTGTGGAGGATCTTGGAGAAGTTATGGAAGAGTAAATAATATTTTAATTTATTGTATGAAAATTTATTTTCAATAAAAAGAAAAATGATAATAGAATTTGAGTTTTAAAAAAAGAGGAAAGTTTTCATTTGTTTGTTTTCTTTTTTTTCCACTACAAATACATCAAAAATGTTTGCAAACATTCACATTTGCCCCAATTTGAACAATGGATATTACATATAGCTATTAAAATATTCTATATCACCCCATAAATACACTTAATTTATATCAAAAGCATATATAGATTTTTTTTTAGAGTTCTGCCTTCCTGTAGTCCATTTAGATGGGATGACATTTAGGTAAACTGCAATCCTGTTGCCATAAAATAATATTTCAATGTATCTCACAAAAGAATGTAACTTAAATGAGACATATATTAAGAAAATATCAATGAGGCTGTGAGAAGCTTCCCTTCTGTGATTATTAGACTCAAGAAAACAAAATCATTATATTAAGATTGGATGAAAGATAACGCTAGTCAATGCTATTTACAATTGCCTTGTACATACACTGTTCACGAATTATACTGTTACTAAATCCTATATGATTAAATTTTCAATTTTAAAACATAAACAAGACTATTTTGAATGTAAACTATGAGTCATTATGGTTTTAATGATGTCATGAAGAGTACTCTACTTAACAAGTAGAGAAGATGAAGTCTATTATTTTTATTGACTTCCAAGATGAGCTCTGAACTTTGCACTTTTGTTCATGTGCAAAACAGGGGCATCAAAATTCTCCTTAAATGACAGACAACTACAAGCATAGGACAGGGCACCTGAAAAGAACAATCTTTTAGTGAGCAGCACCATGAAAGGTGTGACCTCAACTTGAATACACAAAGAGTTTGAGAAAATGAACTAAAAGACCTTCTGCTGCCAAATATCTTTAAATCTGCCTGCCTATGAACTGCTATGACTCTGTTGGTGGAAACTATCACAAGACAGAAAATCAAAAGTCCATCTACAAAAAAAACTATTTTAAACTAAAGGTTTAACAAGCTAAAGGACATAGTTTGTAATTTAATGTATACATTTATAATATGACTCACAATGCACATTGTTAAGAGTATATACCTTTCTGTTATCTATTTCATATACAATTCTTTAGATCTGACATCAAAATAATAGAGATGAATCTAATTAAACTGTTCTTTCTCACAGTATTACATAGTAAATATTCCATAAAAGATAAGCTTATCTTCTAATGTCAATTTTAAAGTTCTCATACACCAATTTGATAATGAAGGTCCTTTAAATAAAATGACTAAAAATATCTGTGACATCTATGCTCCCAATAATGAAAAAAACTAATGCTCCGTTCATGACACTCACTCTCACAGTCTAATTATTAGACCATTCTCAAAGGGTCACTTTAAGACTTGCTAAAATGTATAGTCACATTTTATTAGCCCCTTTTACTTTGTATTGCAGCATACAGTTGTCATTTGGAAACCCTGATGCTCTTTGGGAAAAAACTGGCTAAAGACCATAATTATTTCTCAGACCTTTATGACTTTACCTAATTATCTAATCAGCTTCCTTAAGGTATGAATGCCTAAATTAGCAAAGCTCTATTCAGGAAAGTAGTCATAAAAAGATAAAAAGTAATAAGTTAACTTTAAGTTTGATCTAATATATAACATATATTATATATATTATACATATATGTGTATCTAAGACTGCTCCAAAATTTAGTGCAAATAATTAACTACATCTATCTTTGTCAAATCTCCAGACAAATCATACACATATGTGTGTAACAAACAAGGAAGAAAATCAACAATAATCAGTATTAGGAAATGTTCTTTTGAGAACAGCTTTTCCCTTATTATTGCCAATGTTCTATGTGTTGTGAGTTTGCCTGAAAACATACATTGACTAACAGCTTTAAGAAATAACCATGCCACTTCTGAAACTTTGTTAGAGTGCATGGCATTGTACAACATGAAGCAGTGTTATTGAAATGGATTTGTTACCTCTGCTGTGTTCTTCAAATTGTATTTACAGAGAAAATTAGACTGTGCTTGACTCTTATGTTTAAAGTCAAACATGGTTTGATTCGGTGCTCTTCTTGTGACTCTTATTTGTAAGAATGTGTTAGGTGGCTGCACAGACTAGAAAAATGTAATTAACAATACTGGATATTTTCAAATTGCAACTCCCATTTCTCTCCTTTCAGACACAGTTTTAATATTTCCATTTGGTTTGTTTGATACCACAGCATTGGATGTCTTTTCCTATAGTCTTTAAAACTGAGTTATTAACCCATAAATATTTCTGGTTAAATTGAATTTTTAAATGTTCACTACAAAATAAACAAGAAAACATTTAATTTCCATATTTTAATATAAGCTTCTCAGGTTTTGATAGAGGCATTTTACAGGGATATTATTAACAACTGTAGGATTAAACCTGCTGCAAACAGTCTGTTTTGTTTACGATGTTGCTTCTCCTTAATGAAAATTAAACACTAAATAAATCCCAAATTTATTAAGATATTATTTTTAGAGTAAGTCTGTTTAGTTTTTGGGTATTTTCTCTTTTTTTCTTTTCTTTTACAATACTGAATCTGACATACATCAATGTAAAGAACACTTATCTCCAGACCACAATAATTAGCAGAATGTGAAGGATCAATGGCTTTACAGCAGAACCTATGTCCATCATCTCTACCAGGTAGGTATTGAGAGGTATTTTCTTTACACTGTTCCCCCCTCACATGTCTAATATGCAGTGTGAAATTTGCCTACATGGAAGACTACCTTGCAGTACTTACCACACTGATTGTTATTAGCAAACAATTTTTACATAAAGAATATAACAGTTGGCTTGTGTTAATTGTTGTACAATGCTTGTTGAGTAAATTAGCATTTTGTTAACTCAGAATGGGGAACTTGCTATTGTTCTATTAGTTATTCATTGCTTCTGTGACAAAACTACTACAGTCAAATGTGACACAGAGAAGAATTTATTATGGATTTTAAACCCAAAGAGAGTCCTTAATGATGCAGTAGGTATGGCAGCATGTGATCAGAGCAGAAAGTTGAGATTACATCTCCAGTTATACACAGATACACAGGAGACAGACAGCAAACTTGAAGTGGGGAGTGATACACACTCTGTGTTCAGTCCTGGTGATATGCTTCAGCGGAGCTGCCACCATAAAATTCCATAAGTTTGCCAAACAGCACCATCAGCTGGGGAGGGAATGTTCCAATATTGAGCCAAGGCAGAAAGACATTCCCATTCAATCCACCACAAGCACTCAACAGTATCTTTCCTAAATAACAATTGTGGCATTGTGCCTAAAAAACACATTCTAAGCCTTACATAAATTCTTTAATTTTTAAATTTTAGCTTATTACTTTTGATAAATGAAAATAAGACATAGACACAAAATGTCTGGAAAAAATTAAATCACAGGCATAAAAACATGGAAAAAATACTGAACTAGACTTTTAGAAACAATCTCACCAAAGACATTAACCATAAGTAACATTATGTTCCACATATATTAAAAACCCCAAAGCATTTCATATCATTGTCTGTTTCCATATGAAAAGTGTCCTGAAGCAAGGCAGAACCTTAAGATGAAGTCACTGGAGCCATGATTTTGAGCTCAATATCTCTGAACTAAGTGTGCCAGTTTCAATGTAGATTATTTCTTCATGTTTTACTTTCAGGTCCTCTTATTTTTTCAAAAATGCATAGTATAAAGAAAATGATTTGTTGACTTCCCACCAATATGTCATTTTTTTTAAAAAAATATCAATTTGTTTTTAATGAGTTATTTTAGAAGCAAGTGGCCCGTGGGGAATGCATAAACTAAAGCTGAGTTAACAGGCATTCTGCATACACCAGTGGTTTTCAGAATGACTCCAGAAATCACATTACAAATTTAGCCATGAGAATAGTTGAGAGGATTCAAAATTAAAAGTCCAGGATTTAGAGGAAGCAGTTGAAAGTAATGGGATAATCATGAATGATGGAGAATGCACATTGGTTACCTGACATGTGGACTATTATTGTTGGAAAGGCTAAATGGAAGCCTTTAGAGTGTCTCTGCTAGGTAAAACAGTGAATCAAAAGCAAGTATCAGTCCTGAAGCAATTGCAGAAATTAATGTCACCATCCAGGACTTGAAAGATTGAAAGATGCAGAGCAAGATTCCAATACAACTTCATTTAACTGTTCTCTCTGGCTGGTAGTGAAGACAAATACATCCTGGAGATCGACAGCTCACCACAGAAAACTCAATGAAGAAGTGACTGCAATTGAAGCTGTCATACCAGATGTGTTTCTGCCAGGAGACACAACAAGCATTCTACTGAACTGGTAGCTCAGGTTTCCCTTAGGCATTTTGAGCTGCTGATGCTTATATGCCAACAGGGTAAACAGTAAAAATAGTGTTAAAGGAGTGATCGATCCAGATTACCATAAGTATACTGGATTGGTGTTCCACAGTAGAGGTGAGAAAAGTTAGTTCTGGAGTGCAAGAAATCCTGTAAGGCTTTTCATGCTGATACCATGTCCAGTGGTTAAAGCCAATGGGAAAATACCTCCCTGTAATCCAGACAGGATGATAATGGGCCCAGAAACTTCAGAAAAAAAGAGGTATGGGTCACTCCTCCAGGAAAAGAACCAAGACAGGCTAAAATACTTACTGATAGTGGAGAAAATACAGTATGGATGGAAGAGAAAGTCAGTTCTAACTACTAAGTAATTAGAAGGTTCTAGTTACAGAAGCAGGATTAAAAGTGACATGAGTTTCTGCTCATAATTTTTTTTAAAAAATGTGTTTGTAAAGATATTTGTGTTTACTTGCCTCAATTTATCATTTACTATAACATCAACTAAAATATCAGTGATTCATCATATTTAAGCTTTCAGACATTAACAAACTCTCTGTCAAGGGATATTGCCAGTTATTCTAAAATTTATATGTTTGTGGTTCGAAGGATATCATGTTAGGTGTAATTGTGGCCTGTTTATTGTTTTCATTTGGAAATTAAGCATGTCATAAGGAGATATAGTTATGTGTAATGTTGAGAAGGGGTGGACCTGGGATGGCCATTCTTGGTTGTCAACGTAACTAGATCTGGAATTAATTAAAATTCAAGTGACTGGGTACACCTAAAAAAGATATTTTTCTTAAATAATTTGAAATGGGAAAACCCACTTGTAATCTTAATCTCTTGAAGAGGGAAGATACACTTTTTTCTACACCACACCTTCTCATGCAAGACTATGTAAAGGACACATAAGAAGGATTTTTTTCTTTGCCAGCTTGCTGTTGCTATCACTGGCAAATACATTTCTTTACTGGCATTAGAGCCTAATTTTTCAGGATTCTGGCATATACTTAAGACAAGTTGAGACATTCTGTCTTGTAGATTGTACAACTTAAATATTCTTGGACCTTCTTTTGGTAGACAGCAATTGTTACAATAACTGTACCATGGCCTATAGGCCATTATAATAAATATTATTATATATAATATACATATATTATGTAATTTATATAAATAAATAATACATATATTGAATATATTCTGTTTCTTTAGAAAACCCTGATTAATACATTGATTTTCAAAGCCCTGAAAAGAAAGTTAACAAATAACAGAGTGCATCAGTCTCACATTATTAAAGAAACAAAGGATTATTAAGGAGATGTGATTTGGTCGCAGATTATATTTGAAGGGAGCCACACAGAATAAATAATCTGAGCTGAAGACAGAGGTCAGCAGTATTGAAAGAAATTGAATTATAAATCTAGTCAGTGTTAATACAGTGCATTGAATGACAGGGTTCTACTCACATGCAAACAATATCAGTACGAGATACAAGAATCACATTATGGTTGTAATGGTGATATTCTAAAATGAAAGGAAAAACATGGAAAGACAATACATAGCACAGCTTAAGTACAGGCATTGTCAGAAGTAGGCACACTTCTCTATCAAAAATTTCTTCTCAGTTCAAACTTTGACATTCAGAATAAACAAGTATACAGCTGTTATAAGGTGGGTTCTAAATAACTAGAATTTCATAAGTAATATATTAATGATAAGCAATAGGAGTAGAAATACTATGGTAAGGCAATCATTTTGATAATTGTCTGAAATGTAAATTATTTGGCTATTTCAATTAGCATATAAAACTTGTTTGAAGGTTACTTCCAAACTAATTTACAAGATCAGAAGTTAGCTGAAATTTGAAACTTGCACATGACAATCTCCATCATCCCCACAAATGATGGGTGACTTAGTATTGCTAAATTTTCTGCACAAACAACATAATTTTATGCTGTTTTCTGTGTGAATGCCAGAAACTTTACATGTTCCAGACAAAGATTTCCTGATTATCTGTTGACAGAAGTTTCTATCCCACCCAACTATAGACCAGTCAGTTCTTTATTAACCAGTCATAGTAATACATATTCATAGTGTACAGAAGGATTATTCCACAGCAAATATCTTTCAATATAATCTCTGAGTGCTCAAGTCTTTAATGAATGTGTCTAGCATTTGACATTTTTCTGCCATGGACCATCCTTCTGAACATAAACAAACATTGAGTTTTTAAGTCTTCCTAGTGAAGAATTCCAGCTTGATAGTATTTGAAAATTTTTTTTCTTGGTGACAAAATTTAATTTTACAGCTTAAGGTACCCCTGACAAAGTGTGTATGCAACATATACATGAAGACCATTTTTTTCTGTTATTCTTAAAACATGTACTATAAAAAGTACAGTATATAAAAGATTTCTACTGAAGATTTTTAGTACATCAAATGATGTCAAAAATTAATGTGTGTGTGTGTGTGTGTGTGTGTGTGTGTGTGTGTGTGTGTACATGTAATGTTTTTTTATGGTAATATTGTAAGGGAGTACTAAGTTTTTTTTAGTATTTTAAATTTATTTCCTTAAGAAGATAAGAGCTTAAATTGGAAAAGGTGGCTCAGGAGTCTTAGTTGATTGGGAAAGGTCCATTGAAAGAAATAGCCTTGTGCTTAATTTTCTACATGAGATAACTGTATGGACAAGCAAATGGATAGCTGACAGTGATCCAGACTGAATAAGGGTTTTTCATGATAAGGAACTTAGGCAGAAGATGTTACAGGTGGTAGCACCGATTGGCGATTTTGCTAAATGAAGAAAGTCTTATCATATAATTGGGTTGATAAAGAATAAAAGGATATAATTAACCACAATGAGAAAAAAGTTTTAAATACAGAAATGGTGAGGATGAAAATGAACCTTTTATTGGATTTGAAATAGAGATGATAGTGTGAATTATTTTTTTTCAAAGTAAATGCAAATAGAAATATCTATGACTCCATGTAGTAAACAACTTCTTGATGTATTACTGAAAGACAAAGAATGGTAACATGTTACCAGCACTGAGCAAATTTAATACCCAGTTATTTGTTTCTGTAAGCAGTTCTCTGCTAAAAACGAAGTGGCTCCTGGGAGAGAGAGACAGCTCTAGGTTTAAGGCAGTAAAGGACCATGTGATCATAGAGCATTGTCTTTTACTATCCTAGCTCTGCTCCTAGCATGAACAGAAGTTGAGCCTCCTTGGACCACAGTAGAAGCAGCCTCAGAATGCCTGGCCAGAGGGGACAGTACCATGGAAGTGAATCCAATAATATTTGGATAAAAGGGAAAAACCAAGCAAATTGGAAAATACTTCTATTATTCAAACAAAACTGATAATTGAGGTCCAATAAGTAGCTTCATAAGTGGATTATATTTTACGGAACAAAATGGGCAATATAGAACATTCTACTGACTGAAACAAACATGAATAGATCTAAAGTGAGATGAGAAGTACTGTTTTCCTTTTCAAAGGAGCTGTGTTTGGATTTATCTATTCTTTGACATTTCGTAAGTATATACAAAATGTTTTGAATATATTTGTCATTTATTGTGTTCATTTTACCCTCCTACCTCAACCTCTCCCTAGTCTCCCAACAATTTAGTGTATGCTTTTATCGAAAGATATATTTTATCATTTATTAATTTATCAGTACATGTGTTTGCCTGCGTATATGTGTGCACACCACATGCATGCCTGACAGTGGCCAGATGATGATATGCAATCAAATAAAATTGGATTTACAGATGGCTGTGGGCTGCCATGTGGGCCGTGTGAGTTGGCATCTGGTTGTCTGCAACAATAACAAGTTACCTTAAAAGCTATGCTCGCTCTCTCTCTCTCTCTCTCTCTCTCTCTCTCTCTCTCTCTCTCTCTCTCTCTCTCCCACTTCCAACACTTCTTTTACTTTGTCCTTTTCTTCTCCTCTTTATCTTCCTTTTCTCTTCCTAGCCAATTAAGTAGAATTAGAGTGGCTATCGTTGGGCTTGATGACACACACCTTTAATCCCAGCATTGGGAGAAAGAAGCAGGCTGATATCTGAGTTTGAAATTTAAAGAGCAATTTTCAGGGCAGCCAGGGCCACACAGAAAAATCATGTCTAAGAGAAGCTAAAAATTCAAGACAAACAGACAAGCAAACAGAAAACAATGTTAGTACCCTCTATCTTCTTTTGGATAGAACCATCCAATGTAGGGTGAGCAACTTATCAGTGGTCACATCCCTGAAGAAAACTGACTCTCCCTATAGCAAAATCCATCATTGCCAATAACTATATGTAGAGGGGTGGAGTCTTGTGCACCTCGCTGAGCCATGCTAGAATATTTACTGCTTAATCTTGCTGTGCAGGCTTTGTACAGAAGTTTCAACTGCTGTTAAGTTCGTGAATGCACTCGCTCTGCTATATACAGAGAATAAATACTATTCTGTCACAATATTTCCTAACCATCTTACAAACATTATGCCCCATCTTCAAGGATGCATCCTAGGACTTCGGGAGTAGGGGTTACACAGAAGTCTATTTGATAATAAGTACACTATAGGACTTACTTGCAACACCTGAGGAGAAGATGTGAATTGTCTATATTTTCTACCATCTCTGATGCAATAAAAAGCTTTTCTGATGAAGGCTGAGAGCTGCAACAATCAGTGGGCATAAAGGAAAGATTATCAGGAAGATCAATGCCGTGTCCATTTAGCAAATAACAGTAGTAGGTTATCTTCTGGTACGTATGATGTCCCCAGCCGTGGCTTGCATTACTGCAAAGTGCTCCCCTCTATAGAGAGCCTTAAATTCAATCAGAATGCTTTCACTTATCATTTTTATAAGTACCTTTCTGTATTTTATTGATTTGAAAGGGTTTAGAGAAGCAACCTTAAAGTGGGGCAGTCAGTGGCATACCATCCTGGTAAACTGATTACGTTCACATCATTCAGGGAAGTCATGAGTCAACAACTGATTAGATGAAGTGAGAAAACAAAAGTATTTCTGATATTCTGGACAAAGGTGCATGGTTTTAGTCTAAACAAAAGGTGACATTTAGCACATCCAAATAGAATGGAATAATTTTATTAGAGTATGCACAGATCAATAAAGAAAGCAAATGACCATTGAAATTAAAGAGATATTTTTCTTCATTTGGTTGACTACATGAAATTAAAAATTCTCTGTCTCTTTGAAATATATGCATATCTTTTATTTACATTTAAGATTAACGTCAATATATTTTCATATTAATTTTAATAAATATTATTGAGGCCAAATAAGTCTTTTACCAGCATTTAGACTCCAAGGTATTTTTATGCAAAGACTGAAAGAACCATTACCTTAAAATATAACAAAAAATAGCAGCCCTACTCTATCAGGGTCTATGGTTGCATTGCAATCTAAAATGGTGGATAGTGACTTCACTATAACAGGTAAAGCCACTCCCTGTCATAATCACATTAGAAGTTCATTTTTTCCAATGGGTAATGTCAATTAGTAAACACTCACTTGTTACATGATGAGGGGGCCCTTTGTCCCTGCCGCCCAGCTAGCTTATACCTTAAATAACCACTCAGAAACTGTATTCACTAAAACACTGTTTGGCCATTAGCTCTAACTTCTTTTTGGCTAACCCTTAAGTCTTAATTTAACCCATTTCTATTAATCTGTGTATTGCCACGTTACTGTGGCTTACCAGCAAGATTCTAACCAGTGTCTGTCTCAGGCAGGAGATCCATGGGGCTCTCACTCTGCTCTTCTTCCCAGCATCCAGTTCTGTCATTTCCACCTACATAAGTTCTGTCCTGTCAGACCAAGCAGTTTCTCTATTGATTAACCAATGAAAGCAACACATAAACAGAAGACCTCCTACACAATTTCCCCTTTTCTGTTTTGGGTACCAGCTGCACAAGATGGTTCCAACTTAGTTGGCTGAAATGGTGTATATCTTTTACAATGTTCTGGCCAGACCTCCACAAGATACTCAGAGACTATTTGCAATCTTACCAGACCTTAATCTTCAAACTTAACCATCATTTTACCTTTACAGGATCCTATAGAAAGAACATTGCCCCCATGACAGCTGAAAGTAGTTCTAGAAGACAATATCTCCTCTCTCAGCAAAGTTTGTCCTCAGGGTTATGGACATCATTTAGGGGTTGATTATAATTGTTATACAGTTGAGCGTTGGGGGAAATTTTTATAAGTTCAGGGATCCTTTTGTAAAAAAGAGGGGGGATTGGATAATGGGCTAATAGATTGGTTTGTAAGTTATTATTTATAAACAATTACATTAGTATAGATTCTTGTATATTGATACAAAGTCCTTTAATTATGGCTAGAAACTGATTATGAGTGAGTACATCCCATGTTCATCTTTTTGGGGCTGGGTTACCTCACTTAGAATAGTGTTTTTTATTTCTATACATTTGCATGCAAAATTCACGATGTCATTGTTTTTTATCACTGAGTAGTATTCTAATATATATATATATATATATATATATAATATATATATATTCCACAGTTTCTTCATCCATTCTTCCACTGAAGGGCATCTAAGCTGTTTTCTGGCTATTACAAATAATGCTGCTATGAACATAGTTGAACAAATGCTTTTGTAGTATGATTGGGCATCTCTTGGGTAAATTCCCAAAAGTGGAATTGCGAGCCTATAATTCGTGATCCTTGAGAAGACAATAAGAAGGTGAACCCAAAGAAAAACATATAGTAATCCTCCTGGATATTGGAAGTAGACAAGATTTCCAGGCAAAAATTGGGAACTTGGGGGTGGGCTGGGATGGGGGCAAGAGGAGATGGGGAGAGAAAAGCGTGAAGGGGAGGATGGGGAGAGCTTGGGGGAATGGGATTCTTGGGATATAGGATGGGTGGATGTGGGAGCAGGGAAGCATATATCTTAATTAAGGGAGCCATCTCAGGGTTGTCAAGAGACTTGACTCTAGAGGGGTTCCCAGGTATCCAGGGAGATGCCTCCAGCTAGTTCCTTGGGCAGCTGAGGAGAGAGAGCCAGAAAAGGCCAGATCCTATAACCATACTCATGAATATCTTGCATATCACCATAGAATCTTAACCTGGCGATGGATGGAGATAGAGACACAGCCCCACATTGGAGCACTGGACTGAGCTCCCGAGGTCCTGATGAGGGAGAACATGAGAAAGAAAGTCAGGACCGTGAGGGGTGTGTTCCCCCACTGAGACGGTGGGACAGAACTAACAGGAGATCACCAAGTCCAGTTGGAATGGGACTGATGGAACAGGTGACCAAATCGGACTCTCTGAATGTGGCTGATGGTGGAGGATGACTGAAAAAACAAGGACAATGGCGATGGGCTTGGACTCTACGGCATGGACGGGCTCTGTGTGAGCCTTGTAAGTTTGGTTGCTCACCTTCCTGGACTTAGGGGGAGTTGAGAGGACCTTGGACATAACATAGTGAAGGGAACCCTGATGGCTCTTTGGTCTGGAGAGGGAGGGAGTGGGGGTATGGGTGGAAGGGAGGGGAGGGAAGGGGGGAGGAGGAGGGGAGGAGATGGAAATCTTTAATAAAAAAATGATAAATAAAACAAAGATAAATAATATTGAATATTGTATGCATGCATGCTTCTACCTCTGTTTAAAACATTTTTATATATTGATATATATTTACAATATTGCAGTATACATTTCTACCTCTGATAAAGATACTTATACATTGTTTACATTTGGAGGTATTGTCTTCATTTATTGCAGAGTTGTTTATTGTCTTAGTCTTTAAGTTATATAGGTATTAAGAATTATAGAGCAATAGTCATCTATGTTTGTCATACTTAGACTAATCAAGTTCTTTAGATACATATAGATTATATTCTGCATAGATAGATAATCTTTAACCACTTCAAAGAACTGTAAAAATGGCATTTAAATAACTTAGAAATCTGTTGAAGTGAGCCATAATTGCTCCTGGCAGCACTGATCTTTTTCCAAGAGAGTGTTGAGCATGGAAGACACTCCACCTGCAGTTTTTTTTTCTTTGTGGCCGAAATGGCCTTTGGGCAAAGAGATGCCCATACCTCAACCTCTGACAAAGATACATAGTATCCTTAAATGGATAAAACAGGACTGTCAAATCCTGCCAAGACAGGGTAAGATAGTTTTTAAAAGTAATCACATTCCTGGACCTGGGGGGAGTTAGGAGGACCTTGGACTTAGCATAGAGTGGGGAACCCTGATGGCTCCTTGGCCTTGAGAGGGAGGGAGGGGAGGTATGGGTGGAGGGAAGGGGAGGGAAGGGGGAGAAGGAGGGGTGGGAAGGGGGAGGAGGAGCGGAGGGAGGGGGAGGAGGAGGGAAGGAGATGGAAATTTTTAAATATAAAAAAAAATAAACCATGAGAAAGAAAAAAAAAGTTTCTTGCATTTGAAAATGGTCTGTCAATCATTTAAGGCTTTAGCCAAAGTTGGTTGCTTTAACATAGCAAATGAGACTTTGGGTGAGTGCCCAGATAGTCAGTTGCCTCTGTCATTTGTTGCACATTTTGGAAGATGCTTGATTGCACTTCCTGCTTACTCGAGTAATATTGTTTCCCTTCTCAGATCTTCAATGGGTTTGAAGATTAGATAGTTGTAGTTACCTTCCTCATGATTTAGCTAAGCTTAATTTCAATGCAAGTTTTATACTCCTTGAAATAGAATGTTTAGTAAAACGTTTATTATATGTTCCTTGCTTAATATTGTTTATAATGCTTGTAATTTTATATTTGGTATCTGTTCCTATTGTTTATAATTGTATTGGGTTTGGATCCATCTTGTTTAGACAAAACATGGAGGGGATAGGGGAAGCTCTGTTAACCAATCACCTTTAAGAAGTGGAGCTTAGTTAAGGTGTGGCTACCTGGAACCCAGGAAGAAAACTGGGACAGACCAGGTATGTGCTCTCTCTGGGTGATTCCCACCGTACACAAAGGAACTTGGACTTCCCATTCTTGTGGCATGAGTTTTCCCTTAGAACAATTAAAATATAATTGTTTATCTTTATGTTTGCCTGGTTATATCCCAAATTGAGCTAGTTTCTACACTCACTCCTATTGTAAGAGAGCAGGGCCCCTTGTTTGTCCTGGCCACCCTGCTAGCTTACACCCAAAATAATCACACAGAAACTATTCATTTAAACACTGCCTGGTCCATTATTCTAGCTCCTTATTGGCTAATTCTTACATCTTGTTTCAACCCATTTATAATAATCTGTATGTCACCACGAGGTCGTGGTTTACCGAGAAAGATTCAGCATGTCTGACCTGGCAGCTTCATGGCGGCTCACTCTGACTCTGCTTTTTTCCTCCCAGAATTCAGTTCTGTCTCTTCCACCTTCCTAAGTGCTGCCCTACCAAAAGGCCAAGGCAGTTTCTTTATTCAACCAATGAAAGCAACACAAGACAGAAGAATCTCCTACATGATATCCCCTTTTCTGTTTAAAAAGGAAAGGAAGGCTTTAACTTTAAAATAGTAAGATTAACAAAACAGTTACCAAGCAAGAATTAAAGTTACAATATTTATATATACTTTATCTTTTATGATAACTAAGGAAAACTATATAACTATAAATTCATCAACTCCATAAAAGTCTCCAGAAGGATATAATATTACCTAAGTAAACTGGAAATAAGCAACTTCCAAAACTCTAGAAATGACAAAGACATCTTGCTGCCTGTACAGTCACCCAAAGTTCTCTGTACTGTTGGGTCATCCATCTTCAGCCTACTGGCCCATAGTATCCAGCAAACATTTCCATGAAGCAAGAAATTTTAAAGACAGTTCAGTCACCTTCTTCTGTGTCCTGCAGAATGTCTCTCATACTCTTTCATGAAACAGGAACCCCAAAGGATCATCTCACCTTTAGCCAAGCTCAGAAGTCATCTCTCTGTGGTTTCTTCATATCCAGTTCATACATCAGTCCAGGCAAGAGCAGTTGCTTGCCCAAATTGCTAGCAAATTTTATAAGGAGCCTCTTCAATGCCCATCTTCCTCTTGAAGTAGCTTGGTGCTGCCAGGAGCAGATGTGTCTCATTGTCATGAAAAGTTCTAAGTTATTAAAACATTTTAAATGCCATATTGTGTAGTCTTTGAAAGATAGGAAGAATGCCTATCTGAAATATATCTATGTACATCTAGAAAAATCCAACTAATATGACTACAAACTTGACTCTATAGATGTTTGACTGTATAGATGATTATCTATTACAACCTATATTTCCTAATTATACATTACATTTTTAAATGAAATATATAATCACAATACCTTAATCAAGAGCAGAAATATACATATAAAAAGATTGACCTTAAATTTATATCAATAAAGCAAAATCCAAACCAAAGCAAATTATTCATATCCCCCTTTAAATGTAAAAGAACACTTATAAACAATATTTGGGAATATTGGTATAGTTATTTCTCTCCAAACTACTTCATGCTGTATGTGGGTGCTGTTATTCAGGTCTTTCATGGTGTATCTTGTATGCTAGGTTTATCTCAGTTGGCAGTTGAGCAAAGTAAGTTTTTTGAGGGTGTTTATGGCAACTTTTCAGGAAGGTGTGGTCTACCATATCATGTTGGTCTAGAAGCAATCCATGGGGTCTCGTCTTCTGTGAAAACAAAAGAAGAACCTCTTTTCCAAAGCATCATATCCTTAGACCCTAATTCTGAAGTGATAATATCTTTCTAATATACATGCTGGTTTAGCTTAGTCCATACTATAAAATGTCTGTTTGTATTTTCTCTTTTATGGTCAAAAAAACTCAAAGAAAACACAATAAAATACATAAGCCAGACTCTGTGAATTTTCCATTTTATGTGGGTTATTTTTCTTTATTTTTTTATCTATGACTATCTGTACTGTCTCTTTAAAGACTTTACCCCCCTTTTTAAGGCATTAACTTTATTTCATGACGTTGTATACTCTTTTTTCTCTCTCCCAAGCCTAGTACTTTACCTAACACTATGACTCATTTAGAGGTTGCTTATGTCTAAATCTGTCCTATTGTGAATCTGTAATTCTTTATTGTCCAGGAAAACTTTTACTTTGTGCTTTTAAAATGCTAAACTCTTAAGCATCTAAGCTGCAACAATCCCAGGTCAAATACAGGTAGTACCGACTTGCCCCGCCCAATCCAACATGGCAGAGCCACTTATGCCTCTGAGCCACAGCATGCAATGTGCCCTCCCAGGCACACTGTAGCACTTTACTCACAAACCCCATCTGAATGCTCTGTCTCCCGCAAGAGACAGAGGTTGTGTTAGGTGCACAGCCCAGAAAGCCGGCTTTTAAAACTGTGCAGCTTTTTTATTCTACTAAGTTGAATCATGAAAATCTCTCTTTAAGCAGATATGGCAAGCCACCAGAAAACAGCAAGAAGCTGTGTTAAACACTATATTCTTTTTGTTGCTCTCTCAGATTTTACATGCAGTGAGTTAACCACATTGGAACACCATTCTAGACTTGCCATTTTTGTGGCATGAGTTTTCCCTTCTAACAATTAAAATATGATTGTTTATCTTTAAGTTGACCTGGTTATTTCTGGAATCAAGCTAGTTTCTACACTCACTCCTACTACCAAGAAGCTTTGGAATAGACCAAGTGTTGTAAATGCTGATAATTGGGTCTCTTCTCCAAAGACTAGTAACTGTTTGTTGACCAGAATGGATGATAACTGTTTGTTATTGAAAATAATTTTATTCTGTCCATGAAATAAGTTGTCTGGCATACAAATCACATTCTGGTTTAACACTTACTTAGTAATCAAATAAAAAACTATTTTCTCTCTCATATACTTTTAAGGAGGTTCCTAAGTTGAGAAGCGATCTGTTTTTTTTTAATTTAGTTATGTTTTTGAAAATTTTATAAAAGAGTACAAAACGTTTACACATTTACCACCCTCTCCCATTACATTGTAGATTTGGCAACTGGGGCTGATCAACCTGTGATAACTTCTCTTTTGCATTTGACCATTTTAAAATCAAACCCTTTCTGAGTTTGTGTTTCCTCACTGAGGATTATTTTTTCTAGTTTTATCCATTTTCCCTGAAATTTCACATTGTCTTTATGTTTAACAGCTGAGTAATACTGCATTGTGTAAATGTACTACATTATTTTTAATCCATTCCTTCATTGAGGGACATTTAGGTTGTTTCTAGGTTCTGGCTATTACAAATAAAGCTGTTGTCAATGTAGTTGAGTATGTGTCCTTGAGGTATGATTGAGCATACTTTGGGTATATGCCCAGAAGTGGTATAACTTGGTCTTGCTGTAAGTTGATTCCCAGTTTTCTGAGAAACTGCCAAACTGATTTCCAAAGTGACTGCATATATTTGCACTCCCACTAGCAGTGAAGGAGTGTTCCTCTTCTTCCACTTCATCTCCAGCATGAGATATAGCTTATGCTCTTGATCTTGCCATTCTGGTGGGTTTAAGATAGAATCTCAGAGTCATTTTGATTTGCATTCTCTTTAAATATTTCTCAACCATTTTATATTCTTCCCTTGAGAATTCTCTATTTATCTCTGTACTCCATTTTTAAATTGGATTATTTGGTTTGTTCACATTTAGTTTTTTTTTTTAGTTTTTAATGTGTTTTGAAAATCATAAGGGTTAGATGGAAGTCTGGTGTATGGAAATCTCCCAGGAGTCTACTTGGCAGACCCTAGCATACTCCAAGCAATAGTGAATAAGTAGACTTTACTAATCTTCTATTGAGACCAGATTGGTTTCTGGCCCAATTGTCATCAGAGAGGTGTCTTCAAGCAACTGATGGAGTCAGATGCAGAAATCCATAGCCAAATATTAGGCAGAGTTGGGAAACCTGCAGAGCAGAATGGGAAAGGAGATGGGGAGCCAGTGTTGTCAAGAACACCACAAGAAAACCCCCAGAATCAACTAACCTGGGTTCCTAGGGTCTTGCTGAGACTAAACGGACAACCAGGTAGCCTGCATGGGACTGACCTAAGTACTCTGTATATATGTTACAGTTTTGTAGCTTGGGCCTCTTGGCTGACTCCTAACAGTGGGAATAGGGAATGTCTATGACTCTTTTACTGGCTTTTGGAACCCTACTTTTCATCCTAGCTCATCTTGTCCAGCCTTAATATATGGGAAAGTGCTTAGGCTTACTGCAACTTGATATACCATGTTTCGTTGATACTCATGAGAGACCTGATCCTTTCCTGGACAAAGACAGAAGAGTAATGGATCTGGGGCTGGTAGCTCAGGAGGGAAATGGAAGAATGGACTGGGAAAGGAAGATTGGGAGAGAGACTGTGGCAGGAATGTAAAATAAATAGATGAAAAAAAAATTAAAACAAAAGAAAAGCAAATCCTTCTTCTTCCAACTATTCCTGTGTCCTCTCCATACCCTCTCCAATTTATGACTTCTTCCCCCATAATGTTTACACACACACACACACACACACACACACACACACACACACGATGTAGTTGGGTCTTCTGTCTATGTGTTAATTTCATTGGTTAATAAAGAAACTGCATTGGCTTTCTGATAGGACAGAACTTAGCTAGGTGGAGTAGACCAAACAGAATGCTGGGAGAAAGATGCAGAGTCAGGGAGATGTTATAGCTCCCTCTCTGAGATGGACACAAGTTAGAATCTTCCTGATAAGCCACCACCTCGTGGTGCTACACAGATTATTATGGGTTAATCAAGATGTGAGAATTAGCCAATAAGATGCTAGAGCTTATGAGCCAGGCAGTGTTTAAAAGAATACAATTTGTTTGTTGTTATTTTGGGTGTTAAACTAGCCATGCGAGAGCTGGGCGGGATGAAAAGCAGGTCTTCTCACCTCATCACTACAAAGTGACACCCAAAGTGGGGCTCAAACCCACGACCCTGAGATTAAGAGTCTCATGCTCTACCGGCTGAGCTAGCCTATTGGGTCCATTTAATGATATGTATATGTGTGTGTGTGTGTGTGTGTGTGTGTGTGTGTGTGTGTGTGTATGCTTATGAGTGACCATTTGAAATTTCATAACCTATCAGGACCTTACCCTTGAGAAAACTGATTCTCAGCTTTTCATCTAGGAGCAGATATTTGTAAACTTTCTCCATTCACTTTAGTGTCCATTGGTCTGGTGTTGTCTTTATTAGGGTCTTGCTTAGGCAAGCAAACTGCTGAGATTTCACAGATGCAGCCTCCCTTTCTTGTCTCATAGATACCATCTAGCAGCACAGTCCTGGCCTCCCGACTCTTACGGTTTTTCTATCTTCTATCCCACAATAGTGTCGGACCTTTATGTGTAGTGGTTGCATTGCAGATGTGGAAACTGGGGCTGAGCATCCCATTATCACTTTTATTTTGCATTTTGATGATATTATAAACAAGCCCTAAAATAGGTCTGAAACACTCAATAGCTGACATGCCACAAGAACACTTTGTTAAATTGCTCATCTATGATCATTAAATATCTTGTATGAAAAAAAGAAAATTACACTACATTGAAATGTCAGATTGTAATTAGTATCTCTCTAAAGGGATACTAATGAGAAGAAAGCAAACATATGAGAAGAGTTTGAAATGATTTGACTCTGAAATGCTGCTACAGGTCCATGCTCTGAATGTGTATCCTGCAGCTGGCAGTGCAGTTACCAACTTATTAGGGGAGTGCCTTCAACCTATAGCAGATAAGGCTTGGTGACCAAAGTAGGTCGTTAAGACTCAACACTGGAAGATTTGAGCAGCTCTGTTTTTGGTCTGCTTTAATTCATGTATGTCATGATTCAAGCATTCTCCCCAATATTTAACCACCTCTTTTTACAGAGACTTCCATGGTAATTTCCCAAAATGATGTATAAAAGCTCTATGAAACATTGATTTAAAATGTATGTCCTTCCTGAGGTTATTTTTATGCATTGTGGTCACAGCAGTGAATGTAACTAATCAGTCTCCATGTAGGCTATGTATCAGAAAGAAGTAAGTGTACTGCAACTAGATTCCAAATTTTCTTGATTATGCTGATGAAAATATTTGGAGAAATACCCAAACATCTATGTCTGTTGTATCATTTTCAAATTTATGTTTAGGAAATTATTTGATTTATATTTTTTTCTCTTTTGTTTTGAGACAGGCTTTTTCTTTAACTTTGGAGCCTGTACTAGAACTCACTCTGTAGACCAGGGTGGCCTCAATCTCATAGAAATCTGGCTGCCTCTACCTCCCAAGGGCTGGGATTAAAGGTGTGCACCAGGCAAATTATATTTTTCTTTAATCTTGAAATTAACTCAATATTTCATGAAGGGAGGATATACAGAGACAGTAAGTTATCTGTACAGTGGTCAAAGCTGAAATTTAGCTTAAAATTTTTGCTATTTTGTGCTTTAAAAATTATAGAAATATTTCAATGCTCCCTCAGTTACTTATCTCTGCTCTGAGGAAATTGTTATTTAGGAGTTCTACACAAACTTATATAATGTATATTATTGTTCTGCATTTTAAACTATGTAAGTGAGATAGTGCATGCATATATTTTTGGATGTTGTTTAGCTAGTGTTAGAGATTTTTATACTTTTCTACACCGTGCTAAGTTTTAACAGTGAAGTTGTATAAGACACAGTTTATTCACTCTGCTTCTAAAGAACAAGTTGTTTTGATTTGTGCTCCTTCCAAAGCTATTTTAGAAGCATTATATGAAATTAAAAATATTCTATTCCAGGGTAAACATTGATTTATTTTTTTACCACTTTTGACATTTGACAAAAGTGGATCTTTAATTTTAATAATGATAGATCTATTTATCCAATTCTAATCTTAAAATGCATTATTGTTTCATAAAAATAAATGCTTTATTATTATAGACTTTTCTATATGAATTATAGACTTTTTCTATTTGAATCTCAGAAGAAAATATAAGTAGACTTATCAGCAAGGCTTATCTTGAAAATTGAAATTTTAAGGAAAGTCAATAAGATTGGCCCTACAGCTTTATTAATAAGTATTAGTCTTCCATATCACTTAAAGAAAAACACATTCTATAATGTCTACCTTTAGATTTGAACAAAAAACAAGAGAAAACCACATTTAAGCAAAGTAACTATTACCCATGCTTGTGTGAGCATTTTAATGATGGAGCTGTCTTTAATCTCCTCCTGTGAGTAAACCCTTGTCAGTACTCTCATAAGGAACCTGGTAAATGCACTGAATTGTAGAAGGAACAGCGGGCTGTTTCCCGCCACCGGGCTAGCTTTACCCAAAATAATTATACGGAAACTGTATTCATTTAAATACTGCCGGGCCCATTAGTTTCAGCCTCTTACTCACATCTGGATTAACCCATATTTAGTAATCCATGTAGCACCACGAGGTGGATCGCTTACCAGGAGAGATTTTTTGTTTGTTTGTTTGTTTGTTTTGTTTTGTTTTGTTTTGTTTTATTTTTCAAGACAGGGTTTCTCTGTGGCTTTGGAGCCTGTCCTGGAACTAGCTCTTGTAGACCAGGCTGGTCTCGAACTCACAGAGATCCGCCTGCCTCTGCCTCCCGAGTGCTGGGATTAAACCTGCATCCATGTCGGAGAGGAGAAGCATGGCGACTGCATATGGTGACTGCCTGAATTGTCTGTCCCATTGCCTTCTACCCAACATTCTGTTCTGTTTACTCCGCCTACCTAATTTTCTGTCCTATTGGGCCAAGCAGTTTATTAATTAACCAATGAAAGTAACACATAGACACTCCTCCATCACTGAATCACTAAGCCATAAAAGGATAGAATTTTTCTTTTCTCTGTTTCAGTGCCCTATCTGTGTTAAGCAGACATTGGTTAAAGTGTCTCCAAGAAAAAGGCACGTAATATGTGTTTCTGTCAAATATTTTGTCATAGTGATGCAGTGTGAAACTAATACATGTGCACTTTGGGCTTCAAAACACAGCAAGGCTAGCCATGGATAACAGATAAAAATGAAGATATTCTTGCCAACGAATCTGGATGGTTTGGATTGATAATTGCAATTAGTATTATACACAAAATGAAAGATAGTCAAACTGTTCAGCTTATAGTTCAAATATCAGAGGATTCAAAATAGGGAAATAGTAAAATATAACCTGATATCAAAGCTGGCACAGCAACTGAAAAGGGACTACTTTCTTCATGTGTGTGTGACACCACATATGATTCACAAAATTATAAAAACAATTAAAATATTCCTGTAATTATGATTTAGAAATCTGTGTTATCATAGGGTGCTTGGGCAATAAATCTTATCTATTATAAATGACAAGAGAACTTTTGAGCAAGATCAAATATATGACTGATAGATTAAGGAACTGAGGTCAAGATTGCTAAATGTTATATGCAAATATATAGGAAAATGCTTGGCATTTCGAATCTGATAGAATTGATAAGCATTATAAAAAAGGGAGAGAAATATTAAGAGTCTCTATAAACTTCCTATCTTTGCTTATTCAGGCTTGTCTGAGACCTTAGTTGAGATAAGGGTAGTAGACAAAAAGTGAAAATGAAAGTGTTTTCCTGTTACCTGTAGGATTTTCCACAAATTATCTAAAGATGGAAATTCATTTATAAAATGACATAATATAGGATGCTAACTACTTCCAAATCAAGGGACTATTATGTGGTAAATGTACTCAGTGACTTGACAGTTTTATAGAGTAATATCAAATAATCATGTTGTATAGTTATTAAATGTACTCACAATTAATGGACTTATAGAAAGAATTACAGAGCAGAGAGAAGAGCATGACCATTACTTTATATGTTAACCACAGCTAGATCTCAAATCTCATAACATTCCAATTCCATTATGAGAGTAAAATAGTAGATTAATTTTAGTGAGAGAATTCAAAGAATTGTCAAACTATTCCAAGCAAGCTTATTATTTCCCTTCTTTCCTGGACACAACATTCCATAATGAGAAAAGAATGTGGTTGGCGTCAATGTGAACTTAGTTTAACTCTCACTCAGAAATTAATGTAACTAAATCAGAAAATCTAGGTGCACTTATGGAAGCTGGCCCCACTCTCCCATGCCTGAAATTCTTTGGTCTTCAGAATTAAAGAAATTAAAGAAGTGGCAACAGATCTTTGTCCCAGTTCATCATCAACTAAAGGCAGAATCCCAGGGTAAATAAATTCTGTGAGTGAATGAAGATTGGTTCAAACTGATTCAAACTGATTGTTTTGATTTTTAAAATGTATGGCTGCTGTAGAGTGAACAGAAAATAAGGCTCATATTAAAAAATGGAGGTGTAACTATAGAGAGTAGTTGGTAATCAAGTGTTTTTAGTAAAAATTTTAATGATATGAATATTATTGCCTATATTATGATTAACCAGGGCATTCTACCTTTATTTTTCACAAGATTATTGCTTCGTCATACTTTAATTAGATATGACAAATGAAAACCTTTGAAATATTCCAGCTGCTCTGGTATTAAAAATTAAGCAAAACTAAAGTTCAGAATTTAGCAAGAGAATATCACTCCAATTAAGCAAATGCTGAAAGATAAATTTGGATTCTGATTGTTCCCTCTTCAACAATCTGATTTCTTTATTTTGTTTGAGAAAAAAACATTCTTAGAGGTTAATTGATTCTAAAATATTACAACTTCATTATCCTTCCATTTTCTTTTAGTTATATGAACTATATTTATTCATATGTGTTGTATTCAATGCTAGATGGATATATTTTCAAATATTATAAAATTCATTAAAATATATAACATCTCAAAATATCATTTATAAATAGTATTAACTAGTAAATAGTTCTTTTTAAGAATAAGAAAAAATTAAAGCCATCATATTATTTTACATATTTCCAACAGTCTTTACAGTATGGCTTATATACAGCTTTATTACGAACATCTGATACTACATTCAGACTCTTTGTGGTATTCTCTTTCATTAGAAATAGTATAGAATTGCATGTCCAAAAGAAATATTGTGAAAGGGGCATGGCACAACTATATCTGACTGGAACAGAAACAGTCATTAAGCCAGCACTGTTGTTGGACAAAAATTCAGCAAAGTTGAGTCTCATGATGGCTGCCATGCCACCTGTGGTTTTCATCTCTATCTTTTGCATACTTGGGGTACTTTTAATATTTGTGTGGTTTAAGGATATTAGAATGAAGAAAATTTTATTCTGAATCATTTGTGCCTTCTCCCAGGAGGACTGCTTCTAAACCCCACCAGGAAGGTCCTGAACATATTACCCCTCTCACTTTTAGGGAGATACCCTTATCTACTTGAAGGTCTTCGTTATGCCTTAGAGCTTATGACACACATAAAGAACCCAGAGGTCTCTTTGTGAGGCTATTATATATTCTTGAAACAGCTGACCCCGTACTTACTCAGGAGCAAGAAATTCCAAACAAAATATAAAGGTTAACAGAATTCAGAGAGCTAGAGAAGTTTGCCTCAGATAGAGTGCAGGCTTCTTCCCATTATACACTCAGGCAATTATGTGACATATACATCGACAAAGTTAGATTAACTGAAGTTACCTCAGTCCTACACAGAGACTTATATTGAAGAACAAAGTATGGAGTGGAAAGATGATAAAAGAATGAGATGTAGGACCACCCTTTCTTAAAAAGATCATTCAGAGTCACTATGGTGTTGTAAGACCAAGGAACAACAGACTGCCAGAATTAGACATATAAACAAATTTTACAAAGATATAAAATTTAAATATTGTATTTTGCCAGAATTTGAGTAATAAAATAACTTGAGTAACTTTGGCTTGAGGATATTTCTTGGGCACTCTTCCCATTACTGAGATTTAATAATACACTGTTTGTGACATGGCAGTCTTCCAAGGCTGGCTAGAAGATTTTGTTCTGGTCTAATATCCTTGTAGCCACAAAAGCTACTAGCCTGATAACAGGTTGTCATATGCTTTTAGATTCTTAAAAATTAGGTTAGAGTGTTAAATGAGTGAAAATGGTAACTCTGTTTATTAATGATATTAATACTTGAGGAAAATGATTGAAAATGAAAATTCTGTTCCGTCATAGTCTATTAATGATGACTAAAAGATGAGCAAATGGAAGTGAAACACATGTCAAAAAACAAAAATAATATGATCTATATTTTGGAACAGCATGAATGTATCCTTAATTACTGAGTTCTGTATAAATAAAGAAATGCTCTAAGTACTGGTTAGTTAGCCTTCAAGAGATTCTCCCAACCTTTATGGCTTGGCTCATTTGCCTTTTGGCTTAGTCCTTACATCCTCTCTGACCCTGTCAACCTTCAGGGCTGGTTCCTGGTAGGGACTACTCTATTAAGTCTGTGTTTATAACTGTGTATATCGTTTATATAAAACTCATCAAAACCAGTAAAGAGTGTCTGTACAACAAGTAGCAATGTGCTATCTGAGAATATGGCTCAGTCTTTTACTGCAAATGTATCTGTTATAATGAATAATGGTAAAATCAGACACTAGATATTTCAAAAATAGTGACTTGCATAATGAATTGAAATGGAGAGTTGTAGAGTCCAGCCAGAATCAATATATTTACAAAAAAGCAAAAACTATAAAAGGAAGAAAAGAAGGAAGGAAGGAAGGAAAAAAAGGAAGGAAGGAAGGAAGGAAGGAAGGAAGGAAGGAAGGAAGGAAGGAAAAAAGGAAACACACACATAAGGTTCAGGAATCATTGCTGAATTGGGTACTGAAACATAATTGTTTTTACATGACAGAGTTTCTTCATCTGCCTCTGTCTCTCTAATGCTGGAATTAAAGGTGTGCACCACCACCAATAAAGAAAAGATTTTAAAAACCTCAGAATCAGGGAACTTGCTATAAAACTATGTCTCTTAATGCTATCAGAAGCTATACCCATACAGTTTCACCAGTATGACAGCTTAAACATGAGCCAGACATGGGGAAGAACAATAGATGAGCTGATGTGGACTGCAGAAAACCCAGAAGTCCTGCCTTACATAATGACCTATAGGCAGCTAAAGAATGCTGTGAACAGGATCTTTATAATATATACATGTAAGTAATATTATAAAGACTGAGCAAATTGTATTTATATATTTAAGATACATATATCTTATGAGTGTGTGTGTTGTGTTTGAGTGTATGTGTGTCTGAAAGGGGCCATGGGTATGAAAGAAAGATAGGAGATATTCATGGAAGAGTTGGGAGGGAGGAGAGGAAAAAGAAAATTACTATAATTATATTATAATATTAAAATTTAAAAAAAATAAAAGCTAAAAATTAACAAAAAAGGCATCAGTGATATACTAGTTCTTCATGTCTTCCAAATTGTGAAACACTGAATTGTGAACTATAAATAATAATACTTTAATATAATCATTGGTATCTCATCAGAATATCTTAAATGGAAACTGTCTTTTGCTTTATTTATAAAAAGGACATGTTTCTGTATTTAAATTGGAGGTGCTTCAATCATTTCTGATACCCAGACTATAAATTATCCCTTGTGTGATGTAAGAATAACATTGTGCTAGGAAGAACACTGTAAAGTCAAGTTTAATGATAAAGCATAAATGGTACATTGAATAATACACTAAGGTTAAAAATCTATTCTTGGTGCAGAACAATTCTGTGTTCTGTCAATTATGTTTTAAATAAATGCTGATTGGCCAGTAGCCAGGCAGGAAATATAGGTGGGATAATCAGACAGAAAGTAGAGGTGGGACAATGAGAACAGGCGAATTCTGGGAAGGAGGAAGCCTTCTGCATTCCTGGCCCATCCACTGAAAAAGTAGGATGTGACCTGTCCTGCTGGAAAAGGTACTGAGCCATGTGGCAAACACAGATAAGAATAATGGGTTAATATAAGTTATAAGAATTAATAAGAAACCCGAACTAATGGGCCAATCAGTTTATAAGTTATGGAGACCTTTATGTGAATTTCTTTGGGGCTTACCAGCTATGGGAACTTGGCAGGACAGAAACCCCAACAAGCAGATCCTCATGTTATACATTCTATTTATAAAAACATCCCTATTCTTACTTTGGGTTGGTAATTGTATCTCTTCCACATAGGGAAGGACATTGATTTTATCCTGTCATGTGAATGATTACATGTTCAAGGATTATGATTTTTTCCACCTGAAACATGGCGTGCTAGGATATTGATAACTGATATCAAGTAATACAGAATAATCGTTTCCAAAGGAATGCAGATTTAGTCCATAGGAAGGAATATGTTATTACAGATTGAATATTTGCAAGACTTGCTGTAGCTATTAAGAGTTCATGGAACACCCAGTACATTGATTCAAGTCTTTTCCCAAATTTCACATAGTTTTATCAGTGCACAGTGATCAGATATAAGTGGTAAGAATATAAGAGATTAGTTTCAATTTAAGAAAATAAAAAAAAATGCATATATGCTAAGAATTTGTGGACACTGATTCAGGGTAAAACACTCTCACAGCAACTTGTAATGACTGACATACATGTTAACACATTTAGCAACTTAACAGAAGGTATCTCTCAGAAAACAAGCTGCCACCAAAATAATCCTGAACAAACAACACGATTTAAACGAATGAAGAACCATGTCCACAATCAATGCACTGGAGGTTTTATACCTTCCCCCAGAAAGGGCTTCTGAATATTCAGCAAGAAAAAATACATAGGAAACCAATTAAAATATTTAGCACCAACAGAGTGGGCAGTAATCCCAAGGATTATGAGAGTGGAGTCGGAGGAGCAGGAAGGAAGGAAGATTTTAACAATGAATCTTCCTTCTGGTAAATCTAGAATTGGACATATAAGAAACAACATAGTGCTACTCTTGGGGCAAAGGTGACAGTTGAGTAGTGTTTCATGATGACTGCCAGAAGCTTATGTCTTCAAAATTTTATTTGGTATCATCTAGGACATTATAGAGTCTACATAACAGATGAATCCTAGAATTTACGGAAAAAAATGTCTGGTCTCATTATAAGCTTTTTATATGTGGATAAGCTCTACTTTTGGGAATGAAGTAACAGGGTTAATTTTAATCAATTTATGTTATATCAATTCTTTCTTTATCCTCTGTCATAACTATATTACATTAGTGTAAAAATAGATCCTGTAATGTCATTAAATTGAAAGGATGACAATATTGTACAAATGAGCTTCTCCACTATTAGACAATATTTTGTTTATTTAAACTCAGATCTTAAATCTGAGTTTAAGATCCAGGATGTTGAAACATATTTGGAAACTGGGTCAAAAGGGAGAATATTTAAGTCACTCAGTCTAATGTTTTCAATAACATATATAGGAAAACCCAGATTACTCTAGATCAAGGATATTAGTGAAATTAAACTGATGAACAGTCATTAAAAAGTTACTCCCTGCTCATCACTTATTTTTCAGGGTAATGGTAGAGACAAACTAACACAAAGTAAATAGTAATTATTACAAAGTAAATAGTAATCATAAAACTTCTATGAAATATTGAATGTTTTGTCATTAACAAAAGAAAGTCAATGCACAGAAATATCTGAAGAACAGTTTAATAAACAGAAAATAAAAAATTCATATTTTCACAAAAATCATATTAATGGTTTCGATTTTTAGAAAAATGCCTATAAATAAAATTTTCTTATATAGTACACATCATTTCAAATGCACTTTAAGTGGCAATATTGCAAAAGCATACACAAAAAAGTTATCAAACCTAGATAGCTTTTATGGCTCCCATTCAAATTTTTATTTTTATCTCATGCACATAACTTTTTAAAATACTCAAGTATTTTTAACATGTTCATATTGTTTAGGGTACTATAAAATTTTCTGCTCTTTCATGTTAAACATGATGATGTCTGATGAAAATATTATGTCATGTTAACAAAATCTAGTTTCCTGATGGTTTTAAATAATCAGAAAGAACAAAAGAATATTTTATTTAAAAGACAAGGCAATTTAATTAAAATTACAAAGAAAATATGCAAGTATAACTCTTTGAATATCTTCTGCATTGGTGATTGAGCAATTAAAAGCTACAAATCTGATTATAATAATTTAATAGTAGAAAATAATATTTCTACTTTGAGAACATGAAAGATTAATGTTTAAAGTATATCATGAATAATAAGTAATATGTTCTGGAGAAGTTTTGATGCAAAGATAAATAAAACTATAAGTCAATTTTTCTAGATAAATATTTGCCCTTCCCATATTCTTCCCCTCCCATTGCCCTTTCAGATCACCTCCCTCTCTCTATCTATCCAATTTTAAACACTTTTTCAAAAAATATACAAGACAATCTTGTCTACTTCCAATATCCAGGAGGATAACTATATGTTTTTCTTTGGATTCACCTTCTTATATATCTTCTCTAGGATTTTTTTACGAATTATAGGCTCGATGTCCTTTATTTATGGCTAGAAACCAATTATGAGTGAGTACATCCCATGTTCATCTTTTTGGGCCTGGGTTACCTCACTCAGGATGGTGTTTTCTATTTCCATCCATTTGCATGCAAAATTCAAGATGTCATTTTTTTTTTTTACTGCCGAGTAGTACTCTAATATGTATATATTCCACACTTTCTTCATCCATTCTTCCACTGAAGGGCATCTAGGTTGTTTCCAGGTTCTGGCTATTACAAATAATGCTGCTATAAACATAGTTGAACTAATACTTTTGTAATATGATTGGGCATCTCTTGGGTAAATTCCCAACAGTGGGATTCTGGATCCTGGAACTTGGGGGTGGGGTGGGATGGGGGGATGGGGGGATGGGGAGAGAAAAGTGTGAAGTGGAGGATGGGAAGAGCTTGGGGGAATAGGATGGTTGGGATATAGGAAGGGTGGATATGGGAACAAGGAATTATATATCTTAATTAAGGGAGTCATTCTAGGGTTGGCAGAGACTTGACTCTAGAGGGGTTCCCAGGTGTCCAGGACGACGCCCCCAGCTAGTTCCTTGGGCAGCTGAGGAGAGGGTGCCAGAAACGTCCAGATCCTATTGCCATACTCATGAATATCTTGCATATCACCATAGAACCTTCACCTGGCATTGGATAAAGAAAATGACAGATCCCCACATAGAAGCACCAGATTGAGCTCCCAAGGTCCTGATGAGGAGCAAAAGGAGGGAGATCATGAGCAAGGAAGTCAGGACCGTGAGGAGTGCATTTACCCATTGAGACGGTGGGACAGATCTAATGGGAGACGACCAAGTCCTGTTGGAATGGGACTGATGGAACAGGGGACCAAACAGGACTCTGTGAATGTGGCTGATGGTGGAGGAGGACTGAGAAACCAAGGACAACAGCGATGAGCATGAACTCTACAGCATGGATGGGCTCACTGTGAGCCTTGTCAGTTTGGTTGCTCACCTTCCTGGACTTAGGGGGAGCTGGGAGGACCTTGGACTTAACATAGTGAAGGGAACCCTGATGGCTCTTTGTCTTGGAGAGGGGCGGAGTGGGGGTATGGGTGGAAGGGAGCGGAGGGAAGGGGGAGGAGGAGGGGAGGAGATGGAAATTTTTAATAGAAAAAAAGGAAAACAAAGGAAAAAAATATACAAGAACCCAATACAAAAGCAAAATCCTTACAACACCAACCACCCCCCCAAAACTACTAAAACAACAAAACGGTAATCAAATAAAAGCATGCAAACAAAAGAAAGAAACAAAATGCTGTGTTGTTCATTACATATTGGTCAACTATACCTGAACATGAAACCTGTCCTAGAGACATTGATATTACCAATATAATTTCATTGGCGAAAACTGTATTTTCCCATAGCCAGTATAAATGATAGCTCAGTTATTTACAATTACCTTAGCGGCTGTTTTCATTCATCCATTCTTCTTTAAAAATATCACAAGTTAAAAGACTATGAGATAAAATAAAAATTGTCCCATCAAATTTGGATAAGTCAAATGCAAGAAGAAAAAGAACCCAAGAAAAGACACAAGAATCAGAGAGATTCTCTCATCGACACACTCAGGAAACCCATAAAAATACTAAACTGGTTGTTTCCAGTTTCTGACTATGACAAACAATGCTGCTATGAACAGAGTTGACCACATGTCTTTGTGGCATGATTGAGCATCCTTTAAATATATACCCAAAAGTGGTATTACTGGATCTTAAGGAAGGTTATTTCCTAATTTTCTGAGAAATAACAACACTGACATCCAAAGGGGCTGTACCAGTTTGCATTCCCACCAGCAATGCAGGAGTGTTCCCTTTACCTCACAACCTCTCCAGCATACACTGTCATCAGGGTTATTTTTTTTTTTTATTTTTGCCATTCTTACAGGTGTAAAATGGAATTTCAAATGGTACATTTACACAATGGAGTAGTACACAGCAGAAAAAAATGACATCTTTAATTTTGCAGGAAAATGGATGGAGCTAGAAAACATTATTTTGAATGAGGTAACCCAGACACAGAAAAACAATTATCACATGTACTCACTCACAAGTGATTTTTAAATGTAAAGCAAAGAAAAGCAGCCACAAATTACAATCCCAAAGAACCTAGACATCATTAAGAACCCTAAGAGAGACCAACATAGATCTAAGCTACATGGGAAGTAGAAAAAGACAAGATCTCCTGAGTAAAGTGGGGACCATGGGAGAGGGTTAAAAGAGAGGGGAGAGCCAGGGAGGGGATCAGAGAAATATGTAGAGCTCAGTAATAATAAATAAATAAATAAATAATAAATAAATAAATAAATAAATAAATAAATACTAAAAGTGGAAGCCATAATATATACATTGGAACCTGATATAGATGCATGTAGGTCCTGTACTTGCTGCTTCAGTATCTGTGAGTTCACTTGAGCTTTGATCATGTAGGTTTAGGAGGACTTGCTTTCTTGATGTCCTCTCTTGCCTCCAGTTCCACATGATTCCCTGAACTGTGAGGGAAGTGTTTGATGGAGATGTTAAATTTATGGTTGGGTCTTCCAAGGTCTCTCACTCTCTACACATTGTCTGCTGTAGGAGGACGTGTCTCTTATGACAACTGATCCACACACCAATCTATGAGTATATCAGAATATTATTAGGAGTAATTTTCTTTTCTTTTTCATATTTTAGAACAGTATTATTTGATTCTACCCAGGTTCCTGGGTTAGCTACTCTCAGATTTTGGTCACCGAAGCAGATTCAAGTAATGGCTCCATCCAATGAAGCAGGGCTCGTGTCAAACCAGTTAAGTCTTTGTGCCAGCTTTGGGCCAGCACTGCCCTAGCATATCTATACAGGTGGTACATTATTTTAGATAAAGGTCGTGTGGCTGGTTTGGTATTTATGTATCTCTTTTCGTGGCACGTACCTTCCAATACCAAAGACTATAACATAATTGTAAAGAATCTATGTAGGAAATGGCTGGATAACTCCATTTTTAATGTCTTTTGTAAGTGTTCGCTTCAGCAACAGGAATTTGCTGTCAGTTTGTGGAGAGAAACCTACAGTTTTTGCAACAGCTTGGGTTGTTTTTAGAATTCCCCTCAGCCCCTTTGGCCAACAACTCAATTAGATGTAACACCAATCTACTACTGGAAGCTTCATTTGGTTACAAATAATGTCCTATTGCACCAATGTCTTCTCCATTATTTGGTGATTTCATTTACATAACCTTCATATATGTATATATTTTAGAAATATATATATGTATATATTTCTAGTGTATTCACTTTCCATGTTACCTGCAAATGATCCTTATTTTTAGCTGTTTCTCCCTGTGTTCTTTCCTACAACTTGCTTTCTCCTCTCTTTCCCCACTTGATCTTTCTATATGTTCTCTTAGAGAATGCTCTTTCATGGAGAAAGAGTGAAACAAAGCACAAAAATTAACCAAAGGATTTCTGAAAGATTGCTACATTATCATGTATTTAAAAAGTTGAAATATATTGATATTTTAGTATAAATTGACTTGATAATTAGGTAAGTATCATGAATGTTGCTCTTTTTCTTTTGTTAATGTTTATACACAATGTCTATTTGCTTTACATTTAAAATGCTTCATAAAATATTGAAATAACATTTGTAAAATAAGTTAAGGTTTATGAATAAATTTGTGAGTTTATCCATCATAAAAATACTTTATTTAAAATTTATATTTAGAAATATAAAAATATCACCAGCTTTTCATTTTTAAATTTAGAATATACTCAATTTGACAGTTATTCAAATAAAGCATATAGTTACCATTTCCTTCCCAGCCCATCTGCTGTCTCTTTTATCCCTGCCATTCCGGTTGCCCCCCTTCTTCCTGATTAGTCCCCTCTACTTTCATTCCTTTTCGTATCTGTGCATATCTTCTGCTATTTGCTCCATCTATTGTGTGTTCATTATCATCCATGTCACATTCAAATGATAAATTTTACAGGCTTCCTCCCATCTTCTGATTTCACAGTTCTGCCACCCCTGTTCCTCTATGAACACTGGGTTTTAAGGTAAGTGTTATAGGTGGATAAACAGTTGGCAGTTTTTTATTAGTAGCAATTTGGTCAAACAATTGTAGGTAACTCCTGTCACTACTGTCTACTACCAAAAGAGTTTTCTTTAAGACTTAGACCTGCACTAATCTATGCATATAAACATAAGTGCTTAGAGCACAGTTTAATTTCATATCTGGTCAATAAAACATCAGGAACTGGGTTATAGCTTCAATGACTCTTTTCTCCCAACAGCTTACACAGTACTTGCTGGTGTTCAGAAGGGCAGTCTGCAGGGAGAGGGTCCAGCTTGACCTTTTTGTGCTCTATATGCAAAAAGTGTCATAATCTACTTCTGGTGGGCAACAAAGAAGAAGAAATGAGCTGTAGCTTTTTAAAATTATAGCTATAGATCATAAATTCTCAAATTACATGTGGGATTAAAATGACTCAAAGAACAATGAGTTAGAATTTTAAAAGAACTAAATGTATCTTGTATAAGTCACCAGTTTAAGATACATTTATCTTTAGATATTTCAACATAATTATCTTTATTTTTCATGATCAATTTTTATGAATAGGTTGTCTCTGGACATTGTTGATAAAGTAAATAAAACCACTGTGCCAGACCTTTAACTGAGTCAAAGAGTTTATTGTTCTCCTAAGACAATGGAAGCTCATATCTACTTTATAAGGAAAAGGATGATATGTTGATCCGTGTTCCAGTTTCACTGGGTAGTATTTGCAGAGCATAAACTCTCCCATCACACTGTTCACTCAACTGGTCATAATGAATATTAGCAATAAAAAGATGAAGTGAAAGTCTGGATTGCAGGATACAATAAAAAGTAAATAATACACCTTACAAAATCCCAGCCAAATGGAGTGAAATGCATGACTGATATTATGAGAGAAATGAACTAGAAGAGATGGTCTCAGATTTTATAAGAGGATGCTGTGAAGAGGGAGAATTGGAGAGAAGTTCTAGAATTTAGATGTAAAATAACTGAAGTTAAAAACAAAACTTAAATGTGTGGAATTAAAAACAGGTTGAAGATAGCAAAAAAAAGTTAGTGAGCTGGAAGATGGGCACGTGAAGTGAGTTAGTCTAACAAAGAAGAAATACTGCAGAAATTGAAAGCAACTTTGTCATTATATGTTTTAAAAGGAAAGGAAAAATCATAGGGAAACTGAAAAATAATCTATATAAAAATGAAATAGCCAAAGTAATGGTATCTGAAGAATTGGATATGCTACTACATTATAGTGACAAGGGATATCCTACCCCCTCTGAGGAGTGGATGAGTGGTGGTATTTGAGGGAGGTGGGGATGGCAAGAAAAGGAAAGAGAGCAGTATAATAATGAGGTTGCTTGTTTGTTTCATGGCTGTCCAATAAGCTTAGACCCAAAATAATCACACAGAAACTGTATTATTTAAATCACTGCTTGGCACATTAGCTCTAGCTTCTTGTTGGCTAATTCTTACATATTAATTTAACCCATCTCCATTAATCTGTGTATCACCATGAGATTGTGGCCTACTAGCAAAGTTTCAGCACATCTATCTCTGGTGGCTCCATGATGTCTCCTAACTCTGCCTCCCTCCTCCCATGCCAAGCCAGTTTTCTTTATTCATTAACCAATAAAATCAACACATAGAAGGACCTCCCACACTAGAGGGGAACTGTAAAATGTATAAAAAATTAAATAACAAAGATGTCACAACAGGGCAGAAGTCTTCAAGTATTAAATGGTTCAAGTAACTGAGGTAGGATGAAAGATGGTAATTTTATGCTTTCAAAATGCTTTATTGCTCCCTCAGTAAAATTTCCTGTAAATTTTCCCCAAAATATTTTAATGTATTCAGATCTCCTAATACTACCTACTAGTTCATATTCACAGTAGTTTCATGGAAGCATTTGAATAGATGTTTTCAGCATGTATAATGGTTACTTCAAATATTTTGGAATGCAGTTACAATAAAATGAATGGTATCATTCCTCGTCAAACACAGCTCTGAAGAAATAACTTCAAGAAAAGAAAATGTCCCTGAAGATGTCTGGATGAGAAGATGCAATGCTGGGAAATAGATGGCATGAGCCAGGCCTGGTGTCAGAGTTCTAAAAACCAAGCAGTTCGGAAAGACAGCAGGCAGTTTTAAATATAAGACTTGCCTGGTTTGCAGAGTGAGTTACAGTTAGCTCTGAAAAAAAGGAGACAAAATAACCCAAACAAAACAAATATCGATTATAAAAATCAATGAAATAATAATAAAGTATGAGAACATATAAATGAAGTATATTGACAGTGTTAAAAAATATAATTTATTTTTACATTTATTTATTCGATTTTGAGATGTTGAGATAGCATCTATGATTTTATGTGTACTTGGAAGGATCATAATTTATTGCATTGTTCAGTAAGAAGCTAAGGATGTAATTAAATAGAAAAGTTGAAACATTGCCTGGAATCTGCTCTCTCTCTCTCTCTCTCTCTCTCTCTCTCTCTCTCTCTCTCTCTCTCTTTCTCTCTCTCTCTCCATATATATGTATATTTAAAATTAAATATACAAAATTAATATGTACAAAATTGAAAATATAAAATTAAGAATAACATATTTACTACAACAATAATGCTAACAAATAAATGAAAAGGATTTTAAAGGACACATTTAATATTATGAGTTACTTAAATGTTCATAAAATACTAATCACAACCCATGAAACATATGAAACGTTCCTGTTCAGAAAGAAGAGAAGGATGAGGAGAGCTCAGCTGGAAAAGCATTGCTCCACAATATGAGGACCTGAGTTTCAACCCCCAGAACAAATATCAAGCCAGGCATAGTAGCATGAGCATCTCTAATTCCAAAGATCACATAGAGAAAAAGGAGAAAAAGAAAGCAAAGACACAGCTTACCATGAAGCCCATAGATGAGATACCCTGGCCTGTGTAGTGGCAGAAAAATGAATTCTCATCAAAGGTGAAAGGAAAGAGCTAACATTGTGGGTTGTCTTATGGCCTCCAAAGCCTGGGCTGGGCACATGCACAGACAGGCACCATATGTTCATGTATATAAAGTAAAATATATTAAGGAAAAATATAAACCAATGAACAATAAACAAGAGATTATTAAACTAGAATGGAAATAAGGAAAAGCTGAATATATAATAAATTCAGATTTTTAAAGTGAAAATGAAAACTCAAACATAATCATAGGACTAGACCTTACAGTGTGAATATTAAGAAAAGTTTATTACAAAGGAAAGTAGTAACTATCCATTGAAAAAGACAATTTGCTAAGTAAATATAGGGTTTTTAAACAGGTACTCTCCTTATAATATACTGCATATTTTACTTTTATATAAATGAAAATACAGAGAACTACAAAGGTAAATAAAATAAAATGCCATGTGGGAGAGAATATGTTTTTGTTTCTTTGTTTGTTTCTTCCTTCCCCCCTCCCATCCTTTCTCTCTTCATTGTTTCCTTCTTTCTTTTTATTTTTAAAGATGTTCCATGTAACCAAGACTGGTTTTGAAGGATAAAGGAGAGAATGTATTATTTAAGCTTCTATTAATAAACCAAGAACATTACATATACAGTATTTTAAAATGAAAAAAAAATGATGTAACAAAATACAGAAAAAAAACAGATTTTATAATGGAAGTATGGAATTAGAATCTTTCTGAAGTTTTGAATTATGCACTGTGATTAATGACCTACATTATCCATATTATTTGAGAAAATGATTTCTGTCTAATAAATTAAATAAACATATTTAAGAAATTTTTATGAAGTCCATATAAAACATTTATTTAATCATTTTCTAGGTAGTATATATAATTACATATATAATTAAAAAGCATATATGAAGGGATACAAGAGAGATGTTGTATACAGAACCTAGAGCCTGTGGTGGTCTGTGAGGAGAGGACACTGAGCTCACTTAGCTGAAAGGGATGATTAGGGATGAAGTCATCAAGACCCAAACCTTCAGTTAAACAACGTGGAAAACAAGACTCAAAATTCAAAGAGAAAAGGAATGAAAAGACTGGTGCTGTTTTTGCTTTGTAGTCAGGAAGTAGGGCTGCAAAGTTCATCCTCCAGGGACATCCATGTCAGATCCACAGATGTTAAGTGTTCCAGGAAGCAGCTTCAAAGAAGCCACAGAATTCAGCTGTCTGAGTAGAGATCGAACTCAAGGCTGCGGGAATTGCCCCTGGTGTGCCTCAGGATTCAGCTATCTGTAGTAGAGGTGGAACTCGAGGCTATGGGAATTGCCCCTGGTGTGCCTCAGAATTCAGCTATCTGGATTAGGGATGGAATTCGAGGCTGTGGGAATTGCCACGTGTTTGACCACCATCTGTCAATATTTTTGGCCTTTTTCTGGAATTTGATATTATTAGCACCAAGCTAAATCTATATGCTAGATGTTTGTAGGTATTCTTTGTTCCTAAATATTTTAGCAGAAAGATATTTTTTTAACATTTCTTTTTGTACTTGGAATGAAAGGTCCTTAGAAGCAAAAAAAAAAAAAAAAAAAAAAAAAAAAATTTCTCAAAAAAAAAAATAGCATGGGTATGTAAGAGTGAAAATGTTAGAAACAAGATAAACTTTGCAATTTTCTGTCAGCTCAGCTACTTTGCATGTATGACTGAAAACTACTTGGGCTACACATGGTTTCTTTTGAGAAGTAATTTTGGGAGATGGGTGAGCAAACCCATTTATCCATTAATATTGCTAGTTACATAGAAATATTTATCAATTATTGTACATTAAACAGTAATGAGCCTTTGAATTTCCTCTGCGAAAAAGAATCTTCTGAAACCAGACTTGAGGGAAACTCTAATTTTTTATTAACGTAGTAATTTAGATAAACTTCATGTTTTAACGCTTCCACATTCCCACAAGTATGAAGAATTATCTCTAGAGGAAGGCTAAAGGACAGGAGAGACGGAGAATGAGGAGGCGTGGCCTTGTTGGAGAAAGTCTCGCCTGTAGTGTCCTTTTAGGTTTCAGCAGACTTCTGTTATTCCCAATGTTTTTCTACACGTGGTACTGAAATGTGAGCAATACTGAACCCCTCGGGGCAAACTCCGATTTATAACTCCATGTATTTCCTTCCAACTTTGCTTCTTGAAAAGCATTTCTCTCTCAGACTGGTTCTCTCTTTGTCTGTAACCTTTCTTATGTGTAGATGTCTTATGCTCTGAGATCTCCCAAACCATGGAGTTTCCTGGCCCTTGCATTCCAGGTTCCACTTTAACAACTCCGTGCAATGGCTTCTTGGGGACTATTTGCCACCTGCTTGGTTTCAACAGCTACCATTAACCATGGAAGAAGATTCCAAAACTGGTTTATCCATGTACCCTTCAAAATTCACAAGCAAGTACCACATGGACTACAAATGACAAATTTGACTTGAGCTTGGACTTTGGAGCCTGTCCCTGATGAATCGTGTCTTTACAGATTTTTCTTTATTGTTGTTTTTTTAAAGCAGAAAATTTGTCAGACCTTGTCATTTTGCAAATTGGAAGCTTTGCTGGTTTGGGTCTTCCCGTAGGGGAATGCTTCCCTTATTGCTTGTCATATTAGACCTCTCTTTACACTCTCAACATTTTCAGCACAAGCCTTAACTCCAACATTAAATTATCCATTGCTCTTTTTCTCTATACACTCTAATTTTTCTATTTCTTTTTACTCAAAATTTACTTTTCCATCGTTAAGATGCATAAGAGTGATTACTAATAACCATGCAATAGACTTAATAATATGTTGTCTTGAAATCTCCTAGCCAAGAAATTAGCCCAATAGCTTTCAATATAGCCTCACGGAAATTTTTAAGACAAGGGTAGAAATAAACCACATTCTTTGTTAAAACATCACAAGAATAGTCTTTAGTTTAGTTGCTTATTGTGATTCTCACTGAATCCAACTGAGATTAACCTCTACAACTAACATTGTTCTCAGTACTGCTGCTTTCCAAGATAGAGTAGCTTATTAATCACTGTTTACTGTGTGCAATGGTTTTACTAGTCCAATGCTCCAAAGTCATTTTCATTAAAAAATATCAACAAAACATGATCATGTCTATTATAGCAATACTCTTCTCTTTGATATCAGCTTTTGTCTTAGTTACTTTTGTATCTCTGTGAAAAATACCATAACCAAGGACAGTCATAAAATAAGATTATTAGCCTATGATTTTAGAAAATTAGAGTCCACAATGGCATACAAAAGGCATGGCAGCAGCAACAGCTAAGAACTCATATTTTGATCTGAAAGAAGGGAGAGAGAGTCAAACAGGGAGAGGGAGAGAGAGAGAGAGAGAGAGAGAGAGAGAGAGAGAGAGAGAGAGAGAGAGAGAGAGAGAGAAAGACTAGGAAGGCTGTGAGTCTTTTGAGATATCAAAACCCATCCCCACTGACATACCTCCTCTATTAAGAACACACCTTCTAACCCTTCCCAAACAATTTCAACAATTAAGGACAGACTATTAAAATATATGAGTCATTAGTATACATCAACTTTAAAAAACTACGGTTAAGGAGATACACATGTCAGTTTATTTATTAAAAATAGAGTACAGTTCTTTTAAAAAGTGAAGTGTTAAAGTCTTGCTTACAAAAAATAGAGATGTTGTTCATGCTAAACTAATGGAGCAGTTCCCAGGAATAACCAGACTAACTGCTAACTTCAAGTCAAATATTTTTGCCTAAGTTTATAATGTGACATGAGCCAAATATTAATCAGTTTGGCAAATGCTTAAAACTTGCACTTTAAGGAAACATGAACCTGGATTTATCCTGATTTCCAATTTTCATGGTGTAAAGATTAATTTTCTAGTCAGTGTTATCTACCAATGCATAATCAACTCTTTCCAAAATTTCCCTTTAAAGTTTAAATTGGTTCTCCAGAGACTCTGTGAATCTGTGACTCGAGCACATAATTACAAGACCCAGGTATCATTTTTTCCATCCATTGTTTCCTGCCATGTGTTTACCTTTAATTCCTGATAGTTTTCTGTTACCATCCTCACAGTATTATGTTAATTAATTTATTTAGTCAATAATCATTGAACATATGTTGGTTCCTGGGAATACAGAAGTGAATTTCTATACCCACAGTGAACCTATACCTGAAGAAATTGGGTTATTTTTCTCATCCAAGGATTAATATATTAACAAATGGAAATGGTGTAATTATTACAAAGAATTTACTACATTGAATGTAGTAACTGAACCTATGCCATATTTTGCTCATAAATCAAAAAATAAAAACCTAGTCTAGTTGTGAATGCCTGTAATTCCAGAACTGGGAGACTGAAAAAAGAAGTTTGCCTACAAAAAGCTATCTGAACTATCTAGTAAGACTTTTTAATTATTTTATTTTATTATTTTTTGTTTTTTATTTTTATTATTTTATTTTATTTTTTACTTTAAGAAATACCTACTCCCACTCCCACCTCTTCTCCCACTCCCCTCCTACTCCCTCCACATACCCTCCCACCCAAACCCCTCCAGTCCTAAGAGAGGGCAAGGCACCCTGCCCTGTGGAAAGTCCAAGGCCCTCCCTACTACAACTAAATTGATCAAGGTATACTTCCAAAGAGAATAGTACAAAAAGCCAGTACAGACAGTAGAGACAAATCCCAGTGTCCCTGTCAGTGGCCCCTCAGTCTGCCCCAACTGCCAACCACATTTAGAGGGACTAGTTTGCTCCCATGCTCATTCACTCCCAGTCCAGTTGGAGTTGGTGAGCTCCCATTGGCTCAGGCAAACTGTCTCAGTGGGTGAACCCCTCATGATCTTGGGTGACCTCCTTGCTCATACTCTCACTCCTTCCACTCTTCAACTAGACCATTGGAGCTCAGTTCAGTGCTCCGATGTGGGTCTCTGCCTCTTCCATCTGTTGTTGGATGAAGGTTCTATGGTGATATTTAAGATAAACATCAGTCTGACTACAGGGCAAGGCCAGTTCAGACACCCTCTCCTTAATTGCTTAGAGTCTTAGCTGGGGTCATCCTTGTGGATTCCTGGGAATTTTTCTAGAGCCACGCCTCTTGCTATAAAAAAAAAAAGATTTACTTTTAAAGCTTAATACAGCTGAAATTTCAAAAAAAAAATAAGAATATAAATACCTATTTAAGCAACATACCTTTAAAATGCAGCATTTGCGATTTCTTTTTCAAATCTGTGTTGGGTGAGTATGAATAAAGTTAGTTATGGAAACAGAATACACAACTATGTATCAGTCTATCTATCCTTTAGGTCTTTGTATGCAATGTAATTCCCTCTGCTGAATCCTTTCCTAGTCATTTGTATAAGTAAAGATTTAAACCAACATAGTTATTCCATTCAGTAACATATCACAAACAGTGTTTGTGATTCCAACACAGCAATGGTTCAAAAGTCAGATGTATTTTTTTTTAAAAAAAAAGTACAGCTTACTATGCAAAGAATGTTTTATTATCTCCCAGAACAAGTTTGTTGACCTCTGATATAAGTAAATTGTAACCACAAATTTCAACTTTTAAGTCAATCACATGATACTCATATGAGCTACAACAAATATTTGCATCAATAACCTAAAACTCTATCCAAGGGACCAGCCAGAAGCCAAAACTAACCAAATCTATCAAAAGATAACAATTAAGCTTGGTAGTAGTGGCACACATCTTTAATCCCAGCATTTGGGACACAAAGGTGGTGGATCTCTGAGTTTGAGACCAGTCTTGTCTATAAGAGCTAGTTCTCAGACAGGCTTGAAAGCTACAGAGAAACCCTGTCTTGAAAAAAAAAAGGTAGAAATTAATAGGAGATAAATAGACAAAATTGAAAATCAATGAGACTGAAAGATGATCCATTAAATAAATGATCACAATTTTAAACTTTAGCAAGGTAAAACAACAAAATTCAAAAATGGAAAACATGATCAATGCCATGAGATGAATACAAAAAATTTATATTGATATTGTAGTCACTGAAATATTTTAAAAAGTAACATAAAATAATTTTATGTTCATAACTTCAACAGCTTAGAAGAAATTAATCAAGACTTTAAAGTCCAACAAAAGTCATCATTCAAGGAAGGAAAATAATCTGAATAACTTTAAAAAGTTAGTGGAATTAAGTAACAATTTAAAAAATAACCAAAAAGAGATTTCCTTGCAAAAAAAGTCACTGAAGAATTCCATCTTGCACTTTAAAATTATCATTAAATTTCACACTTAATTTAAAAAATAAGATATAGAATTTTTTTTTTTGTTTTGTTTTTCGAGACAGGGTTTCTCTGCAGCTTTTTTTTTAGAGCCTGTCCTGGACCTAGCTCTTGTAGACCAGGCTGGCCTCGAATTCACAGAGATCTGCCTGCCTCTGCCTCCCGAGTGCTGGGATTAAAGGCGTGCGCCACCACCGCCCAGCTTTTTTTTTTTTTTAAGATATAGAATTTTCTAGGAATTCAATACATGAGGCAACATTACTTTGAGACTAAAACCAAACTGCGGCGAGCGAGCCCTGACCAGCAGGGAAAGATCACCACCGACACAGGATTCTTCTCTGATCACACTTTAATGAAGCGCTGCTTGGTTGAGGGAGAGCTGGAAGCAGGGGGCTCCGAGCCGGGCTGGGTGGCGGCTTATATAGAGGAGGACGGGGCGTGTCTACTGATTAGGTGACGTGGCAGAAAAGGATTGGTGGAAACCTGTTGCTAGGCAGATGTGGCGCGAAAAGTTCGCGCCACATACTTGTTTACTTTAGCCCTCGGCGCCATCTTGTAATGGCGAAATGTAAGTGCGGCCGCCACAGTTCCCCCCTTTTAATTTTATGAAATTTAAAAGACAGTCAAGGCTGAGGTCAGAGGACCTTACCCTGAAAATGTAGACATGTCCCGTTTTTCTCAGGGATGGGAAAAATAAGCGGGACTACCCATATGCATAAGGTCATGATCTCCTGAGTGGATCTACTCAGTGCCAAACAACGTTACCTAGTAAATAAAGGGCTAAACACTACAAAACAAAAACACTCTTTCGTTCAAGAACCACAGTCTTCTATACAGGAATTAACCTATTGAACTGACAAGGTATAAAGCAGATCTTTGTTTCTAAGGGGACTTATTACACTGCTGATGTGAGTTTGCTTTAACACACTTCAAAAGCAAAGCCATCTACAATAACTATGAACACCCAATATGCTGAAGAAGAAATGCATCTGGCAAAAATCTACTATTCACTAAAGATAAAAAACAAACAGACAGACAATAAAGGACTCTCCCCATGTGATAAATACAGATTGAGAATTACCCAAACATGGTAATGATCTTTTACTAAACTGAATGTGGTGGTGAATGTCTGTTACGTCACAAATGGGGAGGTACAAATTAACAAAGAAGATATACAGTATGAGACTAGTACATGAACAAAACCACAGAATGGACATGTGTGGGCACACATACATACACACACACACACACACACACAGCTAAATCTAAATAAAATTTAATGGTGAAGACCAAATACTACCAACTGAACTTGGAGACTAGAAAAACTTTCATTAGCCCTATTTTCTGTTGGATTGGATGTTTGTGCCATAATAGGAGAGAAAATAAAATCAAAATTGACATAGATTACACAGAAATCTCTCATACACACTCCTCCTTGTAGATATCCATTACTTTTTGTAGAAAATACAAAAGGATAAGCTATCAAACAAACAAACCAACACATGAACACAGCGAAGTCCCAGGACAATACAAAATGAAGACATATAGATCAGCTTGACTCACATTTCTGCATACCAACCACAAGTAAAGAAAGAGTTCTGGCATCATGGGGAAATACAAAAATATACTTCCAAAAATAAAATTGTATCTGTAATAGGTTTCACATTAATTTGAGTAAGAGGTTTGGTAGCAATATCTATAAAGCAAGGCCTGGGCCATGCTGCATGAAGCTGGATGATGAACAGTTATTTATGCTAACCTTTGAAGTGAGGTGGTTTACACATTCATGTACAGCTGAAATGCAACCTGCAGTTCCAGCAAGTTGGAAAAATCTGTCAGCCTCTACCCACATGTTTTGATTACAACACTGCATGCAGACTCCCTCAGTTTGTGATTTAAACAAGCTCTTCAGGTTATTTTCATCCAAACCTGTTTTTGAAGCTGTGGTCTAGTGCACCTAGCCTGACAGTTAACTGTTTTTGCATATGTGAGGCAATTATGTATGTTTCAAATTATCATAAAACAATAGAGAAAATAGGAAGACACCACCTAGGACAGATGTTGCACTGGCAATTAGAAATAAGCATGGAGATAAATAAGATTCATCTTACATAAGCACATTCAGAGAATCTCCCAATTCTGGCTGTGAATTTTACTGCATTCCTGCAAACAAAAAAGGGAGAAAGGGGGTTATTAAAAGCGATCTTAATTATGAATACAAGATACAATAACCTTAATTACAAGATAAATAAACTGAACCAAACAGCATATGCAAATAACAATGCTTTCTAACTAAATTACATGTATCTAGGACACGAAAATTAACAATAAGTAAGGAAAGAAGGAAGAAAGGAAGGGAGGAAGAAAGGAAGGAAGTAAAGAAGGAAGGAAAGAAAGCTAAAAGTTGTACATAGACTGGAGTGTTTTGCTTCCTGCTAATGTTTTGTTTTCTCTAGATGTCATTTATATAATTAAGTTTTAGAAGTATAAATATTTAGTGAATATAAGCAATAATCATTCTTAAAAACATGTATAGAACATTTATTTCTTTTAGACTTTAAAAATGAAATTCATTCTATGAAAAAATTGCTAAAATCATATGTATTCTTAAAATCTTGGTAATTATTATAATTGAGAATGGACTAATATTGAGAAACATCAAAACTTTTTGTTAAAATAATGAGGAATGCTGGGCAGTGGTGGCTCATGTCTTTAATCCCAGCACTTGGGAAGTAGAGACAGGTGGATCTCTGTGATTTCAAGGTCAGTCTGATCTATAAAGTAAGTTTAAGGACAGACTCCAAAGCTACAGAAAAATCCTGTCTCAAAAAACCAAAAATAAAATAATAAGGAAAATGCAATTTTAATACTTCTGATGTTGTTTCTCTAGGCAATTTTGAGACGTTAGTGATTAACTGAATCAAAGTATACTTTAAAATCTAGTTTTCTTATATTGAAATTTAAAATACATATTTAATTAGTAAATATAGTGATTAAAATCAATTTTGCATTTTAAATGCATTTCTGAGTCTCATTCTCATTAAATATATAATTCATATTTTTATTATTTTTTATTTCATATGTGTGTATCAAACATTCTGATCACACTCATCTTTCTCCTACCAACTATCTTCCTCTCATTCCCATAGAGCTCCTCCCTACTTCTAGTAACATCTTACCCCACTCTCATGTTTTCCTTTTCTGGTTTTGGTTTGCTTATGTGACAAAGGATTTAACCAGTACGGTCCACATGGATACATCATTGAAGACAATTACCTCCTATCATTTAGGATTCATTATTGGTCATTAGCTCCCAGAAGATTTAAGTAATTTTTTAATAGAAGAATTAAAACTGCTAGGAATCATAATGCATAATGTTTTATGGTTAGTGAATTTTATATATGAATAATAATTTAGATCAACACATTCCACTGCCTCCCCTCCAACTTTTTCCATACCCAGAGCACCACTTTCCTCTCCCAACTTCATGAACTCTCTTTATCCTCTTACTTTACTCTTTGTCCATTTGAGTATTGAGAACTAAACTCAGGTCCTCTTATCCACTAAGTTACCACTCCAATTCTTCATGTGTCCTTTCATGGGTATGAAAAATGTACTCAGTGGACCCACTGTGTCTACTCAGTGCTGCCAGTATATGCATTCTATGAGGTCATTCAATGGAATACGGGCAGACTATCAGAAACCACAACTGAAGAAAACTGACAAATCCTCTCCAAACAGCTATCAGTTGCCAAAAAGCTCCTCAAGCAAGTGATAAGAAGTCATGTCCTTCCTACATCCATGATGAAAATTTGTTGCCAAGGGCTTGTGTGGATATTGTGCACGCAATCACAGTTTCTGGTAGTTCATATGTGCAATGGGCTTATCATGTCCTGAAAGCACCATTTCTCAGAAATTCTCCTATGCCTTTATTTATTATAATATTTCGATTCCTCTTTGGTGATAATTCTGAGCTTTGTGTGAGAGTTGGATAGCCTGGTATGACTGTCCTATTTAGTGATGAAAATTCTAGGATCTCATAATCTCTGCTTTTTGGCAAATCACAAATATCTATATTTATCAACAACTGTAAAAAACATTCTATGATAATGATTGAAAGTTTCTTTCTATAGGTATAAAGATAAGCCTTTGAACTAAAGTTTATTATTAGTCTCATTTAGCATAACAATAGCAGCACATTCTCACATTGGACTTGTGACTTACCAAGTCATAGGCTCTTTGTCAGATTTACAGTATAAAACATGTGATTTCTCTGATGGAGTATGCCTTAGATTAAACCAGAAAGTAGTTGGTTATCTTTATAACATCCATTCCAGTCTTACTGCACTTACTGCATAGTATTATGTAAAGGCAGTTGTTATTCTAGGTTAAAGGACTCATATCCGGTAATACCTGTACACTACCTTCTCCCCCAGTGGCATGCATTGCACCTCCTAAAAGTATAAAAGTTACCCATCAGCAAGCAAGCTTCAAGGTCAGCATGAATTTCATTTCTCGCTGTTACATGACTCAAGAATACAGTGTCTTCAACAGTAGAGCTTTACCACCAACTTCTGGATGGCAACAAAGAGAATGCAATAGAATTTGTGTTTCTGCAAGTCTGGACACCCCTGATCCCATCTGGCACTGCTGGCACTGAGTTTTTTGTTTCTGAGACGCTTTTTATTTCTGAGCTATCGTTTCTGAGAAGAGCATTCTTTCCTATGTATGTAGGGCAACTCCAATTAAACTCCCCTCTCTCGCTCTCCGTGTGTGTGTGTGTGTGTGTGTGTGTGTGTGTGTGTGTGTGTGTGTTTAGCTGATGAAATATTAGGTTTCCAAATAGGTTTTCAAACACCCTTAATGTTAGTTATCTGTCCTCCTAACCCTCCTATTTTAAACCCTGTGCTTTGTTTAAAATCAGAAAAAAAAAACAGTTAAAGATTCCAAAAAATATTTTAACTAATACTTTCAAAAACACAAAATTGCTGAAATATTGTTATGTTAAGAAATCAGAAGGAGCCAGGCAGTGGTGGCGCACGCGTTTAATCTCACCACTTGGGAGGCAGAGACAGGCGGATTGCTGTGAGTTCCAGGCCAGCCTAGTCTACAAGAGCTAGTTTCAGGAGAGGCTCCAAAACTACAGAGAAACCCTGTCTCTAACCCCCCACACCCCAAAAAAGAAAAAAATCAGAAGGCACTGGCGCTGGCTGTACGAAAGTTCACATGAGTGAAGCCATTAGTTGGTTAACTGAGCTGCAAGGATCAAATGAGTTTAAGCCTGTTTCACTCACACAGTGGGAATCTTAATTCCATACAGAAGGAAATCAAAACTTCAGCTTTATTTAAGGGAATTAAAATTATTAGAAGCTATCATATTCTTCATTGATTAAAAGACAAGTAATTTTTGTTAGTTTAAAAGCTTCTCAAATTACCATAGTCCTGTCAAAGTTTATACCTGTTTCCAGCCAGTTTCCAGGTAGTACAAAGAAAGAGCTTTTACACACAAATTTGTGAAAGTATCAAAAACTGCATCAGTCCCATTCCAACTGGACTTGGTGGTCTCCCGTTAGACCAAACCGGACTCTCTGAATGTGGCTGACGGTGGAGGAGGACTGAGAAACCAAGGACAACGGCAGTGAACATGAACTCTACAGCATGGACAGGCTCACTGTGAGCCTTGTCAGTTTGGTTGCTCACTTTCCTGGACTTAGGGGGAGCTGGGAGGACCTTGGACTTAACATAGTGAAGGGAACCCTGATGGCTCTTTGTCTTGGAGAGGGGTGGAGAGAGAGTATGGGTGGAAGGGAGGGGAGGGAAAGGGGAGTAAAAAGAAATAAAAAATAATAAAAAAAATAAAAAAAATAATCACAAAAAAAAAACCAACTGCAGCCTCTATCCAAATGATCAAAATTCATCTGAGATTTCTAAGGTCAGTGAACATTAACATCTACTGTTTCTTATGTTCAAGTTATTATGTTATGGTTTAGATATGAACACTGTAAGTTCATGTTGAAGGCTTATTCCCAAATACTTTTGAGGATTACCTGATCGTAAGTGTGGTAGTCTTATCAATGCATTTGGATTCTGATGAGTGCATAGCTTAATGAGTTTGAGAGGTGTCATATACTTAAGGAGGTTAAAAACTAATTGGATGAAGTATGTTATTGGAGAACATGCCCTCAAAGTTTGTATTTGTCCTTAACCTCTTCTTCTCTTCCTCTCTGTCTTCTGGCATCTATGAGATTAACATATTTCTCTACCACCTGTTTTCCCCAACCTTTTTTATCTACCATCTGGCCCAAAAACTACCCACGGAAAGTTATGATAAACGGAGGGCCCTCAGGTGATGAACCAAAATAAACCCTTTCTATTTTCAGTTGGTTTTCTTAGGTAGGTTGTCATGGTAATGAAATGATTGCTCACAAGTCATTTATTAATTTTTAAAAGAAATGTAAATACACACAATATGACAAATAGTCACTTGATGTTGGCTATATGTCTGAATATAGTCTGATATCTTTTTTTCAGAAAAACTTAAAACTGTATCACAAAGAAAGTTAATGAACATGTAAATATTATAGGAGACTCTGAAGGACAGAAGTAGAAATGTGAAAATAATGAAAGACTAGGCCTAATTATGAGTCAGGGGAAGGTAATAGGAGTAGTAACAATAAACATGTAATAAATTATCATATTCATTACTATCAAAGCTGTCATTAGAAAACTAATATGATAAAATAATCAAATTCCTATTATATTATAGGTGTTCAGTTTAAATGTAAAATAAATATGTTAATAATCATCACCAGGATATAAGTTTTTTACTCAATTGCTAAATTTAACAGTGCAAATATTGGAATTATCATGAACTAAATTTATTTTCTACATATAGATTATGACAATGTTGGTAAAAATGTAACTACATTTTTAGAAAATAGTTCTTATGAAAAAGCATTCTATCTTAAGTTCTTAAATAATCAGTGAATACATTAATATAGTTGGAAGGCCAACATTATCAGTAATATTGAGAGTAAACCAACTTTCTAATTTGATTTTAATTCTAAGTACAGTTCTGAGGCATAACACTTTATCTGAACAATCAGTCATAAAGCTACCCCCAAAACAGTTATGATTTAATACACATATTTACAACATATGATTTTAAACATTCCTTACACATGTGTTCATTTTGTTGTTTTGCAGCTTTAGTTACAACTGAGATTTAAGAAACTTTAGGCTTAAATTCTAGAAGAAACAGTATTACCATTATTAAAAAACTATTTAATTGATTGTTTTTGTTAGATATTATAAATGGTAATATTTAGAGTTTATTGTAAAATTCTAATGAGTGGGATTTTAATAATAATCATTTAAGGTATTTTTATGTCTTAATGAAATATGTGAGAGTATAGAGCTAAATATTATTTATAAATTTTAAATATAAATATTTCTGTATCAAAGCAAATAATAATAACTATGAATGTATTGGTGGGTATATTCTAATAAATTAAATGAATAACTTTACATATTAAAAATAAGAGAAATTATTTTAGTACAATAAACAGTTACTAAACAATTATCCAAATCATGACAGTGGTTTATCCAATGTCCAAATCTAGCAATACTGACAATTTCTGCCTAATGGAAATAAATTTTATTATTTAGTGTTTGTTCTGTAACTGCTTCCTAGTTAATATTTTCTATACATCTTATAAATGTTTAATATGGAAGTGTAATCCAGATACTTTTAATACAGTCAAGTGAATGGTGTAAGGGGAAGCAATTGGATATCTGAAAGTAAGGACTATATTCCCAGTCTCTGAAGGCACACTGTTGCAATGTCCTTTTTGAAAATAAATAAATAAATAGTTTGAACATAAAAGCACCATTCTTGTTTATCATTCAGGTAACAATGATAAGACACCTTTGCAAATGCTGCATGATGTCTTCAATGTAGCTATGAACTAAAAAGCATTAAATTGTGTTAGGGGAAATCATACATTATAAGAAAGTAAACTTGTCCCAGCCTCATTTTTGTTTCAATAACTAAATTTCATCTATAAGCAGGTAGCAATAGTTAATATGAACATGCGCCACTCCTAAATGAAAATCAGAATACAAAAGAGATTTCTGAGAACACTCTATCTGTCTTAAAACAATTAAACTTCAAGGGAAGTTATTAACATAAATCTCTTTAATTGCATTTACCAGAGAATTAGTTGTTAGTAATACACATTCATTATCTAACATTTCAGCACTTCATATCAAAACGAAGAAATAAACAACATCACAAAGGCAATTAAAACATAGACCTTGTTTAACAATTTTCTTTTTTTAATTACCTTTATAAGGAATCGCTTTTTCAAACTGACATGCCAAGTATATAATTAATCTTAAGGAACATGTATGTATATGAGCTTAGCAAGGGGTTATTTTACTTTATTTTTGTCAAAAGGGGCATCAATCAGAAGTGAAATCATTAGCCTCAAGACTAACATTTTTCTTGAATCTTATTTGACAGCCAGGGGATATGAACTTGTTTTGGTTAAATATTAATTCTGGCACATTTTAAAGAGTTTAGATAAATCAATCATCTAGACATAACTACCTCAATAAGATATTTCAAAAGTAAAATTTAGAGTTTTAAATGATCATAAAATCTATTTGATTATGTATTTCTATATTCATAGTTTTTAACTTAATCATTAATGTGTACTTTATTTTTATAATGCAATTAGAGAGTTCGTGAAAAAGGTGGTTTTCAGACTAGACAGGAATACCTTTCAGATTTCAATGATTGATCTCACATATTTAATTTTAGGCACGCCCCAATAAGGCTGCTGTAAGAAACAAAACCCCAGCGTGAAGTAGTTCAGTACTAATGGAAGTCTTCCATTATGCATGTTAGTTCACCAAGGCACATATTCCTGCTGAGTAGGTATCTTTCCTCTAGGTAATATTTCAGGCACTACATGACATGGTCATTAAACAATGAGTTGCATTTTAAATGAAGTAATTATATCTAATTACTAAGTAATCATACATGAGGCCTTTGTTTTACAAATAAGGCCATATAATTAGAATTATAAGTGACAGTGAATAATTTTTGTTTTCTTAGTCTTGTTGGGAATGTAATTGAAAGTTTAAAAGCCAAAACCTATGGGGTGCTCTTATATCAGTCAGGAAAACATACTTATTACAGGATAAAATGCGTATGGGGTGAGAGTATCTGATCTCTGCCTTCTATTAACTTTTGTCAACTTCCAAAATATTTATCTATTCTGTGCTATAGATATTTGCATTTGTATGAATCTTGGTCTATTGATAAAACTTTAAGACCAATTTTGGTATGTGTATATTTCTGCTCTTGATTAAGGTACTGTGTTTATGCAACTCATTTAAATATATATATATATATATATATATATTTAAGAAATATAGGTTAAGAGATAATCATATATAACAGTCAAGCTTATAGCCATGTTAGTTAGGTTTTCTAGATATATAGAAATATACTTCAGTTAGATAGGTATTCTTCAGATCTTTCAGAGACATTCAGAATATAACATTTAAAATGTCTTAAGAGCTTTGGACTATTCATGACAATGAGACACGTCTGCTCCTGGCATCATCAATTACTTCAAGAGGATGATGGGCATAGAAGAGGTTCCTTATGGAGTTGATTAGCCATTTAGGCAAGAAACTACTCTGGCATGGACTGCTTGATGTTATGCTGTATGAAGTAAACATGCAGGATCCAGAGAGAAATGACTGCTGAAGTTGCCTAAAAAGGTGAGACAGTCCTTTGGAGTTCCTGCTGCATGAAAGAGTCTGCCAGATATTCTACAGGATACAGAAAAAAGTGACTAGCAAACTACCAATATAGACAGAACTGGCTTTGAATTTTTCTGCTTTGTGGAAAAGTCTGCTGGATATTATGTGCCTGTAGACTGAAGATAGATGTCCCAAATGTTATAGAAAATCTTTGGGTGACTATCCAGGCAGCAAGATGTCTCTATTAATTCTAGAGTTTTGGAAGTTGTTTACAATGAACTTCATGTTTACTTAAGCTATATTATATCCTTCTGGAGTCTTTGATGGAGTTGAAGAAGATATAGTTATAGTTTTCCTTAGTGATGATAAAAAAACAGAGTAGATAAAAATATTGTAACTTTAATCCTTGCTTGATACCTGTTTTGTTATATGTAATAATTTTACAATGTTAAAGTTAAAATTTACCTTTTTACTTAAACAGAAAAGGGGAGGTGATGTGGGATTACTCTCTGTATGTTTTGAATACCATTGGTTAATTAAAAAACTGCTTTGGGCCTATAGCAGAGCAGTGCATAACAGAGCTAGGTTGGGAAAACTAAACTGAATGCTGGGAGAAAGGAGGTGGAGTCAGAGAGAAGCCATGTGGCCCCACCAGAAGACATATGCCAGAATTTTACCTGGTAAGCCACAGCCTCACAGAGATACACAGATTAATCGAGGTGGGTTAATTTAATATACAAGTTAGTCAGAAATACACTTAAGCTATTGGTCAAACAGTATTGCAAATAATATGATTTCTGTGTCATTATTTCAGGCTGAGCAGCTGAGAACAAAGAAGTGGCCCTCCTACTACAGTTCTATTTTGTCTCATTTTTAGAAAAGATAGGTTTTGTGCATGCCTCTAATGTTAATATTCTGGGAACAGAAGCAGGTGGATATCTTTGAGTTAGAGGTTAGCCTAGTCTACATAGAGTTCAAGGACAAACAGGGCTTGATAGAGAGACCGAATAACAAACAAAATGATAAAAGAATAGAATATATATAAATTTATACCCATGTCCTTAATACTGCAACTAAGGAATATTGCCATAGTTGGGTTTTGAGTTTTTGTTTTGTGGGTTATTGTTGTTTTGTTGTTCATTTATTGTAGCTAGAGCTATCCAAGAAAGAGACACACATTTAAGAAAATGTTTTTATAAGATTGTCCTGTGGACAAGCCTGTGAAGTATTATCTGGCTTAGTGATTAATGTGGGAGGGTCCAGCCTGTTGTAGGTATCAACCCTGGGCAGGTGATCTTGTTTGTTTTGTCCCTTTATAATGTTTTTTATTATATTATATTGTTATACTGATTATATTATATTTATTATTATTTATAATAATATAGTGCATATTATTATATATCTTAGAAGCAAGATGATTGTTTTCTAATGAGAGAAAGAAAGGGGATGGATCTGGATGGAAGGGAAGGTGGGTGAGAACTGAAGTTAGTAGAAAGAGGGCAAATAATAATCAGGATATAGTATGTATAAAAAATCTATTTTCAATAATAAGAAAAATAGAAAGAAAGAAGGAAGGAAGGCAAGCTGACAGGCAGTCTGTCAAAGGCATGGGGAACAAACCAAAAATTAGCCATGTGCTCTGTCTCACTATGTGTCATGACCTCTAAGTGTTAAATATTGCATACTGGTGTAAGTAATATGCATAAAGGCAAAATGAAACATTCCCATAATAAAGTAAAAAGGGAAGGCAATAGAACAAAGCAGAAGAGAATACTGGGCACCAAAGGGGAAAATGGAAAATGGTGCATCTAATAAAATTTAAAATAAAATTATATGAATGTATCCAAATGTAATCTATTACACAAATTAAGCATATATTTTAAAATATATTGTGATATCGAAAATGCAAATTGCTGTAGGTAAATTGTGAATGTAAAATATCCTTCTTGTGTAAATGCCCTGATCTAATGAGTGAATTAAAATGTAAGCAATAGATTAACCTAAATGCAGTTGAAGAATATTTACTATATATAGAACCAAGAAGAGAACATCAAGTTGTCCTACTGATCATTAAGGAGATTAGTCCTGAGGAGGAAGATGTAACAGGAAGTTTATTTTAACTCTGTGTACAGTATTAAATAAATGACATGCTAGAAGAAAGTTTAAAACATAGAATAAATAATACTTAACTCTAATAATTAAAGTCTTTGTAACTTAAGTGAAGAAAAAGCAGAATAAATAAACATGATGCATTACTATAAGACTAAATTCATATATCCTATGATGTACAGGAGATAAAACATTTGTTGGCTGGAGGACCAGGGCGCCAAGATCCCAGAGGACACATCACTTCATGGAGAAAGACCCTTCTCTCTGCAATCCTTTCTTTCCCCACACAATACTTTAATTGATTATTTGGTAGTTTCATGTGTCAGACTCTAATCACATTGATTTCCCTGTCTTCTCAGCTCCAACCCTCCATTCTTGTGACTCCATGCATAGAAAAAAAAAAAAAAACACCAGCTCCAATTTGTGTGCCCATAGATTCACTGGAGCATGGTCCAACTCGCAGGGAACAGCCCTTCAACAAAACTGAGTTCTTTCCCAGCCCCACCAGAAGCCATCAACTAATTCTTGTTCTAGGTAAAACAGGAAAGATGGTGCTCCTAATAATTTCTTACCACAAAATTTACAAACTGTTGAGTGAAGTTAGAAATCAAGTTATAGCTATGACTTATTAGCACTCAAGGCTGAAGGTATTTAAAAGTGATATCAAGTCCTGGATCCTTGTGAGCACTTGGTGTAAGGAAAGAAAATGCTATTTAACTCAAGTAGCAAAGATTTTACCTCGTTGAAAAACCCTCACCCCTCATTCTTAAAGGAATGAGAAGAAATTTTCTAACAGAATGAACAGAATGTTTTAAAATTACAAACCCCAGGCTAATTTCATGCTCCAAGGAAGGATAGTGTTCCCCCCGCCCCCGCAACCCCCGACTTGGGAGAATACAAAGCATAGAGTCAGGACGGAACCATTTGGTGATAAGGATGTCCTGACTCAGAAATGGCATGGCCTTGATGGCTAACTTGCTAACAAAGAAGGTTGGAAAGAAGCAGAGACCTTGCACCAATTCCAGACCCCCCCACACACTGCCCAGAATGGCTGTCTGCAAGGGGTGTTGGAGGCAGGTGTTCAGAACATGTTTGTATTACGCTAATTGAACCTTGCTTATTACAATCTGGGCCTCTCTGGTGGTCTCTCTGGGGGTCGTAATCTGGGCACTACACTGGTAACCACTAATAATAGTTCAAGCAACTCTTTATAATTAAATCACAAGAAAAATGATGGTACCAGTCACAAGGGAGTTAGTAGTTAGGTAGAAAAACCTTGAGAAAAATAATACAAAATATAAATACTTGAAAACAAAACTCCATTTGCAAATAATGTGTTTATCAGATATAAAATATATAATAATAATTTAAATTTTTTAATGAAATATATCCTTGGGTGTATGTTGAAGTGGGTTATACAAATTTACCAGGTACATTTTTTTTTTCAGTTTTGAGAGTTTCTTTGTGTAGATTAGCTATCCTGTAACTCACTCTCTAGCCTGTTTTAGCATTGAACTCACAAAAATCAACCTACCTCTGCCTCCCAAATGCTGGTATTAAAGGCATTCAACATTACCACCCAGCTACAAGGTACATTTTAAAATTATAAGTTTGTTAACAAAAAGTAATTTATGTTAGAATATCAATAGATAAGTAAAATAACATAAATATGCATAAATTATTGAATAAAAATAGCTAGTACAATGATGGTAAAAATGAAAGTATTATTTACCCCATTCTCACTACTGGACAGGCCTGCCAGACAGAAACTTAACAGAAAAAATAAGAGAACAGATTAATGACTCAAATGTGCTTAGCAGACATCTATAGAACATTCCATTTAAGCATTAAAAAAATACATCTTCTCAGCACCTCACGGAACTTTCTCAAAAGCTGACTACATAATAGGTTACAAAACAACCCTCATCAGATATAATATACAAAAATTGGAATAAACCCATGTATTTTAGAGGATCACCATGACTTAAAATTAGAATTTAACAGCAACACTAATTTTAGAAAGCCCACAAACACATGGAAATTAAACAATGTTCACCTGAATAACCAATTCAGTCAAGGAAGAAATAAAAAAAGAAATTAATGAATTCCTAAAATTCAAAGAAAGTGACCATACAACACACCCAAATTTATGGGACACAATGAAACCAGTGTTAAGAGGAAAGTTCATAGTACTACATGCTACATAAAGAAGCTGACAAAATTCCACACTAGTGAATTAATAGAACACTTGAAAATTCAAGAACAAAAAGAAGCAAACTCACCTACAAGGACTAGATGGCAGAAAATAATCAAATTGAGAGCTGAAATAAACAAAATATAAACAAAGAAAACAATACAAAGAATGAGACAAAGAATTGGATCTTCAAGAAAAATCAACAAAATAGACAGTCCTTTATCCAAACTAAGCAAAAGGTAGAGAGAGAATATCCAAATTAACAAAATCAGAAATAAAAAGGGAAACATAACAAAAGATACAGGGGGAAATCTAGAGCATCATCAGATCATACTTGGAAAACCTGTACTCAAAAAAATTGAAAAACTTGAAGGAAATGAACAATTTTCTGAATAAATATCACTTACAAAATTAAATCAGATAAGCAAATTAAATAGACCTATAACTATTAAAGATATAGAAACAAAATCAAAAGTTTCTTAAAAAAAAAAAAGTCCAGGACCAAATGGTTTCAACAGAGAAAATCTTTGTACAAGATTTTCAAAGAAGAACTAATACTAATTCCATAACTGCTCAAATTGTTCCATACAATAAAAATAGAAGGAACATTATCAAACTCATTTTAAGAGGCTACAATTACCCTGTCACCCAAACCACACAAAGACATTATTAAGAAAGAGAATTACAGAGCTGGGCGGTGGTGGCGCACGCCTTTAATCCCAGCACTCGGGAGGCAGAGGCAGGCGGATCTCTGAGTTCGAGGCCAGCCTGGTCTACAAGAGCTAGTTCCAGGACAGGCTCTAGAAACTACAGGGAAACCCTGTCTCGAAAAACCAAAAAAAAAAAAAAAAAAAAAAAAAAGAAAGAGAATTACAGACCAATCTCACTAATGAACACTGATGCAAATATACTCAAAAAAAAAATATGGGCAAATAGAATCCAGCAACACATCAGAAAAATCATCCACCATGACCAAGTAGGCTTCATTCCAGAGAGGCAAGGATGGTTCAACATACAAAAATTTGTCAATGTAATCTACCATATAAACAAACTGAAAAATAATCACATGATCATGTTATTAGATACTGAAAAAGCCTTTGACATAATATATCCCTTCGTGATAAAGGTCTTGGAGATATCAGGAATCCAAGGAACATACATAAACATAAATAAAGGCAATATACAACAAGCTAACAGCCAACCTCAAACTAAATGGAGAGAAACTCAAAGTAATCCCATTGAAATCAGGATCAAGACAAGGTTATCCACTTTTTTTATATCTATTCAACATAGTACTTGAGGTTCTAGCTAGAAAATAAGACAAAAACGATATCAAAGGGATACAAATCAGAAAAGAAATCAAATTCTCACTATTTGCTGATGATATGATAGTTTACATAAGTGACTCCAAAAATTCTACCAAGGAACTTCTACAACCCTAACACCTTCAGTAATGTAGCAGGATAAGATTAACTTGAAAAAATCAGTAGCCCTTCTTTAGACAGATGATAATTGAGCTGAGAAAGAAATCAGAGAAACATTACCCTTCACAATAGCCAAAATAACATAAAATATCTTGGAGTAACTCTACTAAACAAGGGGAAGACATATGACAAGAACTTTAAATCTTTGAAGAAAGAAATTGAATGAGACACCAGAAAATGGAATGATCTCACATGCCCTTGGGTTGGTAGAATCAATGTAGTAAAAATGGCAATCTTACCAAAAGCAATCCACAGATTCAATGCAATACCCATTAAATCCAGCAAAGGATAACGAGCCTATGGTCTATGACTCTAGAGAAGCTATGTAACAACATGAATAAATACATATATAGATTCACCTGAAAAGAGAAAATAGAAAAGATCTCCTGACAAAATTGGAAGCATGGAGGTGGGGGGAGAAGGGAGGTTAGAAGGGGGAAAAAGCAGAGAAGGGAAGGGAGGAAGAGAACTTCAAAGAATGGGATATTTGAGATAGAGGAAAGACAGAGATGAGAACAAGAAAAGAAATATTTTGATTGAGGAAGTCATTATGGGCTACAAGAAAATCTAACACTAGAGAAACTCAAAGGAATACACAAAAATGACCACAGATAAGACACTAAGCAATAGAAGAAAGGGTGCCTGAAATGGCTTTGTCCTATATTCAGATTGATGAATACCTTAAATATCACCATAGAACCTTCATCAAGCAACTGATGGAAACAGGGGAAGATACCTGCAGCATAGTACTGGTCTGAACTCCGAAAGTCCAGTTGAATAGAGGTAGGAGTGCAAATATGAGCAAAATATGTCAAGACCATGATGGGGACAGACTGAAACAGTTTACCTGAACTTATGGGAGCTCACCAACTCCAACAGAAGAGGGAAAGAACCAGCATAGGACCAAACTAGACTCTCTAAATGTGGGTGTGCCAGACTGTGGGACCACTGGCAGTGGCAGCAGGATTTGTCCATGGGTTGTTTGTTTGTTTGTTTGTTTTTGGAACTCATTCTTTCTGAATCGATACCTTTCTCAGCCTGTATATATTGTATATATTGTATATACTGTATATATTGATCCTTCCTCAGAGCAATGTGCCTTGCCCTCTCTGGGAAGTGGATGGGGGATAAAGTACAGGGAAAGATGAAGGGGATGGAAGGAGGAAGGAGCGGGAACTTTTAATGATATATAAAATTTTAAAAAAAGATAGTTTGTTTTCTTTTTTAAAAAAAGTAAAAGTAAGAAAAAGAAAACAAAACAACAACAACAAAACCAAAATCCCAGCAAAATTCTTCACAGATTTTGAAAGACCAATACTTAACTTTATATGGAACAGCAAAAACCCTGTACAATAAAGGAACTTCTAGAGGCATCATAATCTCTGACTTCAAACTCTACTAGAGTTACAGTACTGAACTGTTTGTATTGGCATAAAAACAGAAAGGCAGATCAATGGAACTGAATCAAAGACCCACATATCAATCAACACAATTAAGAACACCTGACTTTTAACAAAGAAGCATAAAATGTAAAATAGAAAAAAATAAAGCATATTTAACAAATGGTCCTGGCATAACTGGATATCAACATGTAGAAGAAAGAAATTAAATCCATATCTATTGCAATGCACAAAACTCAAGTCCAAATGGATCAAAGACCTCAACATAAAACAAACCACACTGAACCTTATAGAAGAGAAAGCAATATGTACACTTGAAGACATTAGTACAGGAGACAACTTCCTAAATAAAACCCAATAGCACAGACACTGAGACCAATAATTGGTAAATGGGAAGTCCTGAAACTGAGAAACTTCTGTAAAGCAAAAGACATGGTCATCAAGAAAAGATGACAGCCTACAGAATGGAAAAGATCTTTACCCACCCAACATTAGACAGAGGGTTGATTTCCAAAATATTTAAAGAACTCAATAAATTGGTCATCAAAAGAACAAATATTCTAGTAAAAAAAGATGGAGTAGAGACCTAAACAGAGAACTCTCAACAGAGGAATCTAAAATGGCTGAAAGACACGTAAGGAAATGTTCAACATCCTTTGCCACCAGAGATGCAAAAAAAATAGCTCTGAGATTCCATCTTAAACCTGCAAGAATGGCCAAGATAAGAAACACAGATGATAACTTATGCTGGAGAGGATGTAGGATAAAGGGAACACTCCTGCATTGCTAGTGGGAGTGCAAGCTGGTATAGTTCTTTTGGATATCAGTATGGTGATTTCTCAGAAAATTAGCAAACAACCTTCCTCAAATCACAGCAATACCATTTTTGGGTATATACCCAAAGGATGCTCAATCATACCACAAGGACATGTGTTCAACTATGTTCATAGCAGCATTATTGTCATAGCCAGAACCTGGAAATAACCAAAATGCTCCTCTGCCAAAGAATGGATAAAGAAGATGTGGTTCACTTGCATAATAGAGTACTACACAGCCAGGAGGTGGTGCAGAAAAAATGATATCATGAAATTTGAGGGTAAATGAATGGATTTCATAATGGATTTCAATAAACATCATATTGAGTGAGGTAACCCAGTCCCAGAAACATAAGTATAAAGTATACTGACTCATAAGTGTCTTTTAGACATAACACAAAGGAAAACCAGCCTTCACAATCACAATCTCAGAGAACCTAGACAACAAAAATGACCCTAAGAGAGATATGCATGCTTCTAATCTGCATGGGAGTTAGAAAAAACAAACAAGATTTTCTGAGTAAATAGTGAGTGTGGCAATCACGAGAGAAGATAGAAGGGAGAGTAGGTAGGTAGGGGAGCAGAGAAAAATATATAACTCAATAAAAACAATTTTAAATGAAAGGTATCATTCACTTTAACTCAGGGTGGAACATAAGATAATATCATTCTGGATGAATAAAAAGTACACTTTACATTTTACAAAAAAAAATCAAGTGTTAAGATGTATCTCCTTGGCCTTGAGAGGGAGGGAGGGGAGGTATGGGTGGAGGGGAGGGGAGGGAAGGGGGAGAAGGAGGGGAGGGAAGGGGGAGGAGGAGTGGAGGGAGGGGGGAGGAGGAGGGAAGGAGATGGAAATTTTTAAATATAAAAAAAATAAACCATGAGAGAGAAAAAAAAAAGAACTTTTAAGCTCATAAAGGAAAAAAAAAAAGATGTATCTTCGATAGAATTTTTATTGTTATGATGAAAAACCATGACTAAAAAGTAAGTTAGTGAGGAAGAGGTTTATTTGGCTTACACTTCCACATTATAGTGCATCTCTGAAAAGTCAAACAGGGAAGGAACTTGGTGACAGGATCTAACTTAGAAACAATGGAGAAATGTTGCTTACTAGCTTGCTCCTAATGGCTTGCTCAGACTGTTTTCTTAGAGAACCCAACACTACCAGTCCAGGGATGTCACTACACACTATGGACTGGGACCTTCTCCATCAATCCCTATTTTTAAAAATGCTTTACAGGTCTACTGCAAACCTTATTTTATACAGGCATTTCATTAATTGAGGTTCCCTCCTCTCAAATGACTCTAGTGTGTGTCAAGTTGACATAATACTATGTAGAACAGGGTGAAGTGTGGGAATTCATGTCCAGATGAATAGCTCTGATCATAGTCAGTGAAAGCAAAGCATTTATCTGCATTATTCATCACTAATCACACACCAGGGAACAGATGCCATCCTGAGGGATGCTGCATCCAGTAACAAGGAGCAAAGCCCACTGAGGGTTATATGCTTAAGGCAACTCTTATCAACACTATCTGCAGCTTTGTAACTATGTTTTATGTTCTCTACAAGATAGAAGAGTGCATATAACTGTTCTAGGTCTGGTATTCTTCTGTTATACATAATTTAGGGCTAATGTTTTTCTATTGCTCCACAAAAGTTCCAACAGTATTTTAACAAAAATGTTCAGCTAACTTCTGAAACTTAAGAACTATTACTGTTAATATCTAAGAAAATAATTTGAAAAACTGGATTTTTTAGCTAAAGAGCTGCATTGAGCATAATGCCAGACATGGATGCAAAAGTCAAGTGCCATTCTTCTTTCTTCCCAAAACCCTTCCACCAGCTTGGCTTGGCTCCTTCTGACCATAGGGCATTAGCGCTGACTTACCCAAGGTCTTTAATACCTGTCCACTGAGATCCAGCACTAGAAACAGACAGAACATCATGAATTTATATTTTTAAAGAAGGCATGAAAATAAGTGAAAGAAAAGAATTATCTGAAGATAAATGGCATAAAATCTATGGAATAATCTGTTTGGGGAACTCAGATTTTTAACATCAAAGTGTCTTAAGTTTAAAGAAAAAATTCAAGTATTCTATTTATAGGTAAGTAAAGTTCTATTTTCTGATATTTTTTTCTTAGAGAAACATTCCCTTCTCATCCTTCTCCTATTGTCCTTTTTAAGGTATTTTCATCCTCAAAGCTAGAGAATACCTTTTCACTACCACGCACAATAGTAAACCTTAACAATAGAGGATTGGAAAACAAGGTCACAAAACAAGGGAGGAGCAGAATAATGAGTACAGTTACCTGGAGAAAATGGATACAAGTAACAGTAGATAAATTAAAGATACAAATGGCATTATACAGATGCCCAGCATAAACCAGGTACAACTAATAGTAAGACAAACGCTGCTTTCAAGCACATGCAAATCATATTGAATCACACATTTCATTAAATTTTGGTTTTCTTTTCAGGATTTAAAGCTTATGGTGCATAGATTTCCATTATGAAATTCGCTGATACTTTTAACAGACTATGTCATGGATGTTCAGTTTTGTATGACAAACAATCATGCAAGGATGTGCTTTATGAATTCATTGGAATAACCACTTAAAGCAGAATACCAGAACAAGAAGAGTTAAATTAGGATTAGGACCTCGGAGGTCAGCTAGAGGAGGAAATACCCGGGGTGTTAGTAACAATGGAAACCCTGGGAATACATTATATCAAAAACTTTTACTGTAAAAACATCTTAAAACTCAGAAACACACAGACACACAAAGCAAAACTGGAGATAGCAAAGCATGAGCAACAAAGCCACTGCTAGGCCCCACAGGCTAACAGGGCTGCTTTAAGACTTGATGACCAGTGTGGTCCAGAGACTCCTAAACATTACAGTCTATTACCAATGCTTTTGATTTCCCTCCAGAAGTTCATGTTATCCAATTGCTGCAGATACCACATGGTCGAGTCACACATCATGAAGAAATCAAGCTGGAACTCACTAGGAAATTTCATTCTTACTGGCTAGCCTAATAGTGCTAGAAGCTGCCATTCAGCTGCCAGAGGATAAAAGCAATCAGCAGTCTTCCCCAGCTGTGAGTTACAATGCCAACTGGCTTGAAGAGCCACATGCACTGCTGCAAAAAGGACCCAAATGTCATGGGAGTAAATAGGCTCTTTCTGCTTAAATTCAAGACCCACTTTGTAAGTTTTGAAGTGAAAGAATAAACAACACAAAAGCAAACCTGGTATATTTCCTCCTCACACAGGGTATTTTTTTTCATTTATATAATCTTTAAAAAAAATAAACCCTGATACTCTAATCTTTTTTGGGGGGAACATGTATAAATATCACAATTTAAGATTCAGAGCACTCTTAGCATTTAATTTCATTCTTACCCCTCAAAGTTGTATGCTTTCTATTTTATTTACATTATTTATTACACTGAAATTAATTTAGTTTGCTTTCCATTTCATCCATGAGATATATTGGTTGATCATTTATTCAGAGCAGGTTAACAGACATGTACATACATAGGTAAATTTGACCTTTATATTACATATTGTACACCTGTCAAAATGTGGATGCAGTGTGATATCTGATCACATTAGTCTGAGAACACGGGGGAGCTAAAAAAAAAAACAACAAGAAAATGAAACAAACAAATAAAGAAACCTGACCAATGTGCTCCTGGATCTAAACATCTAAACACTGAACCAAAGCTCTGTATGTACCTGTGAGTCAGGAGACAAAAAACAAAAAAAAACAAAACAAAAAAAAAAAAAAAACAAGGGCAGCAGCCTGGGAGATGGAGCACAGCCACTCCCTGACCCCCTGCACTTCCTAGTCCTCCAGCTGGGGCTAGTCTCCCTAGCTACTGCCTCTCTCTTCCAACCCCACCCAGCTTGCACCCAGAAAAACCGTCCCTTCTTCCTCCCCTCTTCAGATCCATAACATCTAAAGCTCAGCCAGATCAGAGCGCTGGGACTGTGTAGGGAGTGCAACTGGCGGGCAGGAGTTTCTTTGTTTCAATAGCCTGCCTGCAGCAAGGTAGGCCCTCTCTGAACTCCCTGGCCAGCAAAGACACCAGATAATAGTACCAGAAGGCACATCTGGGAGCAAAGACACCAGATATTAATACCAGAAGACACATCTAGGATGCGTCCCTCAGCTACGAGGAATCCCTGATTCAGTGCTGTGGAGTCCCATCTGGACAGCCTTCCCTAGGGTATTCAAGTGTCCTGCTCCTGTACCAAGGCCACCTACCCACAGGGGTGAGAGGTGGTCCACCAGGCAGGTCTGAGGATTCCGGCAAGGGAGTGCTGGCTCCTTCAGATTGTGCTGCAAGGAAAAGCTCCTGCTCTGGCACTGAGGAGATCCACCCAAATTCAGTCAGAGCAAAGATTGGACCAAATCAACAAGTCTCTCCTAGAGAGAGACTTATTTGAAGGAAGAGATGGGCAGGCGCCAATGCAAGAACTCCTCCAACAACCTGAAAGGCAACATGATATCACCAAAATCCAGGCATCCTGAAACTACAAGAATTGAACACCCTACTCCAGAAGAAATAGAAGTAATCGACCTTAAACAGTACTTCATGAAAATAATAGAGGACCTTAAACAGGAGGTAAAAATCTGCCATAAAGAAATGGAAATGACAAACAAAAAGGTAGACGAAATAAATAAATTTCTCAAAGATACCCAAGAAAAACAAGAAAAGGCAATCAAACAGATAAGGGAAACAGTAGAAGACCTGAAAAATGAAATGGAGGTAATGAAGAAAACACAATCTGAGGAAAGACTGGAAATGGAAATTCTGAGTAAACGAACAGAAACTACGAAGACAAGTATTTCCAACCGAATACAATAGATGGAAGAAAGAATCTGGGACTCTGAAGATACTATAGAGGAAATAAACTCACAAATTAAAGAACAAAACAAATCCAACAAAATCTTAACACAAAACATCCAGGAAATCTGGGACAGCATGAAAAGACCAAACCTAAGAATAATTGGGATAGAAGAAGGAGAAGAATTACAACTCAAACGCCCAGAAAATATATTAAACAAAATTATAGAAGAAAATTTCCCCAACCTAAAAAGGATATTCCTATGAAGGTACAAGAAGCCTACAGAACACCAAATAGACTGGATCAAAAGAAAGCATCCCCATGCCATATAATAATCAAAACACAAAACATACAGAATAAAGAACAGATATTAAGAGCTGCAAAGGAAAAAGGTCAAGTAACATATAAAGGGAAACCTATCAGAATTACACCTAACTTCTCAATGGAAACCATGAAAGCCAGAAGGTCTTGGATAGATGTGCTACAGACACTAAGGGAAAATGGATGCAAGCCCAGACTACTATACCCAGCAAAGTTTGCATTCACCATCGATGGAGAAAACAATATATTCCAGGACAAAAACAGATTTAAAAAATACGTAGCCACAAATCCAGCCTTGCAGAAAGTAATAGAAGGAAAATCACAAACCAAGGAGTCCAACAATGCCCACAATAACTCACACATCTAGCGACCCTTCACCAGCACAACTAGAAGAAGGGAAACACACAAACTCTACTACAAAAAAAAATTGACCAGAGTTAACAACCACTGGTCATTAATATCACTTAATATCAATGGACTCAATTCACCTATAAAAAGGCACAGGCTAAGAGATTGGATATGAAAACAGGACCCAACATTCTGCTGTTTACAGGAAACACACCTCAACAGACATCTACTCAGAGTAAAGAGTTGGGAAAAGGTTTATCAAGCAAATGGACCTAAGAAACAAGCCGGTGTGGCCATACTAATTTCTAACAAAATTGACTTCAAACTAAAATCAATTATAAGAGATGGAAAGGGACACATTATACTCATAACAGGAAAAATCCTTCAGAATGAAGTCTCGATCCTGAATATCTATGCCCCTAATATAAAAGCACCCACTTATGTAAAAGAAACATTACTAGAACTCAAGACAGCAATCAAACCAAACACACTAATAGTAGGAGACAACACTCCTCTCTCACCAATGGACAGGTCAATCAGACAGAACCTAAGAGAGAATTAAAAGACTTACTGGAGGTAATGAACCAAATGGACTTAACAGACATCTATAGAACATTCCACCCAAATAGGAAAGAATATACCTTCTTCTCTGTGGCTCATGGAACCTTTTTGAAAATTGACCATATATATACTTGGTAACAAAGCAAACTTCCACAGTTACAAAAAAATATTAGTAACCACCTGTGTCTTATCGGATCACCATGGATTAAAATTAGAATTCAACAACAATGCTACCCCCCAGAAAACCTACAAACTCATGGAAACTAAACAGTCAACTACTGAACCATACCTGGATCAAGGAAGAAATAAAGAAAGAAATTAAAGTCTTTCTTGAATTTAATGAAAACAAAGACACAACATACTCAAACCTATGGGACACAATGAAAGCAGTGCTAAGAGGAAAATTCATACACTAAGTGCTCACTTAAAGAAAACAGAGAAAGCACTCATTGGAGACTTAACAGCACACCTGAAAGCTCTAGAAAAAAAAAGAAGCAGACTCACCTAGGAGGAGTAGAAGACTAGAAATAATCAAACTGAGGGCAGAAATCAACAAAATAGAAACATAGAAAACAATCCAAAGAATCAATAAAACAAAAAGCTGGTTCTTAGAGAAAATCAACAAGACTGACAAACCCCTAGCAAAACTAATCAAACAGCAGAGAGAGAACATGCAAATTAATAAGATCAGAAATGAAAAGGGGGACATAACCACAGACACAGAGGAAATACAGAGACTCATTAGATCTTACTACAAAAGCCTGTATGCCAGAAAATTGGAAAATGTAAAAGAAATGGACATTTTTTAGATAAGTACCATATACCAAAGTTAAACCAGGACCAGGTGAACAATCTAAATAGTCCTGTTAGTCGCAAAGAATTAGAAACTGTTATCAAAAACTGCCCTACCAAAAAGATCCCAGGACCAGATGGTTTCAATGTAGAATTCTACCAGAACTTCCAAGAAGAACTAATACCTATACATAACCACAGACACAGAGGAAATTCAGAGACTCATTAGATCTTACTACAAAAGCCTGTATGCCAGAAAATTGGAAAATGTAAAAGAAATGGACATTTTTTAGATAAGTAACCCAGACCCAAAAAGATGAACATGGGATGTACTCACTCATAATCGGTTTCTAGCCATAAATAAAGGACATTGAGCCTATAATTCGTGATCCTTGAGAAGACAATAAGAAGGTGAACCCAAAGAAAAACATATAGTTATCCTCCTGGATATTGGAAGTAGACAAGATTGTCAGGCAATAATTGGGAATTTGGGGGTGGGATGGGATGGGAGCAAGGGGAGATGGGGAGAGAAATTGTGAAGTGGAGGATGGGGAGAGCTTGGGGGAATGGGATGCTAGGGATATAGGAAGGGTGGATATGGGAGCAGGGAAGCATATATCCTAATTAAGGGAGCCATTTTAGGATTTTTTTTTTTTTTTTTTTTTTTGGTTTTTCGAGACAGGATTTCCCTGTAGTTTCTAGAGCCTGTCCTGGAACTAGCTCTTGTAGACCAGGCTGGCCTCGAACTCAGAGATCCGCCTGCCTCTGCCTCCCGAGTGCTGGGATTAAAGGTGTGCGCCACCACCGCCCGGCTCCATTTTAGGATTATTAAGAGACTTGACTCTAGAGGGGTTCCCAGGTATCCAGGGAGATGCCTCCAGCTAGTTCCTTGGGCAGCTGAGGAGAGGAAGCCGGAAAAGGCCAGATCCTATAGCCATACTGATGAATATCTTGCATATCACCATAGAACCTTCACCTGGTGATGGATGGAGATAGAGACAGAGCCCCACATTGGAGAACCGGACTGAGCTCCCAAGGTCCTGATGAGGAGCAGAAGGAGCGAGAATATGAGAAAGAAAGTCAAGACCGTGAGGGAACCTTCACCTGGCAATGGATGGAGATAGAGAGAGAGCCACAGATTGGTGCACCGGACTGAGCTCCCAATGCCCAAAGAGGAGTAGAAGGAGGGAGAACATGAGCAATGAAGTCTGGACTGCGAGGGGTGCTCCCATCCACTTAGATGTTGGGGCTGATCTAATAGGAGCTCACCAAGGCCAGCTGGACTGGAACTGAAAAATCATGGGATAAAACCGGACTCCCTGAACATGGCAGACAATGACGGCTGCTGAGAACCCAAGGACAATGACACTGGATTTGGATCCTACTACGCATACTGGCTTTGGGGGGGGGGCGGCTAGCCTGTTTAGATGCTCACCTTCCTGGACCTGGATGGAGGGGGGAGGAACTTTGATTTCCCACCGGGCAGGGAAACCTTACTGCTCTTTGGACAGGAGAGGGAGGGGGAGTAGAGGGGGAGGGGGTAAATGGGAGGCGTGGAGGAGGAGGAAATTTTTAATAAAAAGAAAAAGAAAAAGAAAAAGAAAAGCAGAAAGTGAAAAAAAAGCCAAACAAAGACCCCAGAATATAAATCTGCATGGTACATTTAGTAGATGCTATGGTTTACCATGCGTCTCTCCTAAAATAATGGGAAAATCATGAGAATCATGAGGACAGGTGTCTGAAGAGGGTTAGAGTTAAATCATAAAGCTTATTTTGAGTGCCACTCAAATGATTTTATATAAATTCGCCAGACTTAAGGACACTGTGAAAAGCACCTTTTGAGGGAACAAAGTGATTGGATTTAAAATTTTTGGAGATTATTCTGCTATATGTTGGGGATGGGTTGCAACCATGATCAAATAGAATAAGAGGCTATTTATGAGACTGTTTCAGGAAAACAGAGAGTTCTCAGTGCCAGGTCTCAGAAAGTAGAGAAGGTGATGCAAAAAGCAGTTACTTAGGCAGTTTAAACCAGGATGTGTTTGATTAAACAGGGAGTCCGTTCACTGAAACACTGAAGTGCACAAAAGGCCATATAATTTATATCATTATATTTAGCAAAGGTGGGTTGAGGTGTTTTGTATATATATTTTTTTCTTTGTTTCTCCTGGCCTCAGGTGAGAAAGCATAAAATATTTATCTGATTATGTTGCTAATTAGTGAATAACAGTTGCAATTCAAATATTAAGTAACAATATACAACATTAAAGTAGCAATTACAAGATGAAAATATTAGACATTTTTATAAAGTTTTGTCCTTTAAATACTTAGTACTTGTTTATGGTTCCTCTTACTTACAAACAGATTTGTCATTTTCTTATGACCCATGCATCCCAAGGTCATAGTTTTACAATGTATTTCAAAGTTTCATAGAACTAACACACCAAAGGACAGTCAGAAAATTATTTTATACAGCCACAGTGATGCTTGCTGACATTTTCACAATGCTCCCTTTCTCTGAAGACAAATGATGAACAAAGCTATAAATTCCATTGAATAATGATTATATCTTCTTAGATGGTCTAAGCATAAATAAAATATCTTAGTTTTTTGTGAACCATTATGCTGCTAACTAATGTGTACCTTTTCATGTTTTGTCTTTGGTGAATTTAAAGCATACAAGGGGATGATAAATAGATAATGCTGAAACTTCAGATTGTGTATTAATAATGTCTAAGGGAAACTGTCTTCAAGTTCTTTCAGTACACTATTTACAAGTAAATATTCTGTATTTCCTTATGTTTAATATAAACATGGTGAGGGATAATTGTCTGTATTCTGTCAATCATGTTTTAAATAAACCATGATTGACCAGCAGGAAGTATAGGCGGGTCAACCAGATAGGAAGTAGAGGCGGGGTGATGAGAACAGGAGAATTCTGGGAAGGAGGAAGCCCATTCCTCCTGCATCCTGCATAGATCACCAAAGAAGCAAGATGTGACCTGCCCCGCTGAAACGGTACTGAGCCATGTGGCTAAAATAGATAAGAATAATGGGTTAATATAAGTTACAAGAGTTAATAGGAAGCCTGAGGTAAGGGGCCAATCAGTTTATAACCTAATATAAACCTCTCTGTGTGATTTCTTTGGGGCTTACTGGCTGTGGGAACTGGGCAGAACAGAAACCACAACAAACAGGCCCTCATGTTACATAAACACACAATACACATGCGTGCACCTAGAAAAGCCTGCAAATATTTTCAAAAATTTAACTTAAAGAAAAAATACATTATAAACTTTTCAAAGTATACTTAACAAATTTAAGAAATGTCTCAAAAGTTACTCAAATAGATATCATAGATTTCAGAATACATATCTGTGTTAGGGACTTGTATTTATCATGAAAGATTTCCATGGGAGATGGGATACGATCTGATCTGTAGAAAAACACAAGAGTTGGACAGAGAAAAGTAGAAAATAGGGAAGAGCAGAAGGGATAGCTCCTGCTAAGAGAAGTTGAGTCAGGTTCCAAGAGGTAAGTCATATTCTAAAACTATCTGAAAAGTTTCCTAAGAATAGCCTCATGATTTACAGCTATAAAATGATGAAATCATTCTAATAGGTCATAAAATGAAGTAAAACCTAATTTTAGCAGGATAGTTAGAGCTGGAAGTAATATGAAGACCAAGAATTAAAAATAAAGAGATATAAAGAGCATATTCTTGCTTAATATAAGGTTATCTTGGTTAGTTCAGTGAGTTAGGTGTCTTTGTATGATGTTTGTATTCATGGAAGCTGCAAAAATTCATCAATAACTTATACAAATTGAATGAGTGATAAATGATGCATAAGAATTATATTAAGTGTCCAAAATTAAAATACTGTGTAAATATGGTTGCTACATATTACTATGTCTTTATAGACAGAAGTATATTGATATGAAATTTTTGCAACTTTTGAAGCTGGTTAATTTAAAGTTTAAATTTTAAATAATTTTTACGTTAACATATTCAAGCATATTAATTAATTTATTAATAAATTTATTAAAATAAATTCTAGTTTCAGATAACAAATTTTATGATTTCGTGATATTATACATCTTGACAACTCACCTATATTTGATACCAGAAATACTGTTTATATCTAAAATATTAGAAAAATAGAAAAATGCTGAGAATTGAATTAGTTTATTTTGCATAGTACAAATAAATTTGAATGAACCACTTAAAGTATATATGTAGTTGTTTAGAAAGACATTTTATAACAAATAAAATGTAGTTAAAAATTAGAAGTGTCAAAATCCCTTATCAACTCGTTATAAAATGCATATATTATCTTACAAAGTTTTACATCATGTTAGAATGTGCCTTATATGCCACTAATAACAGCTTTTGGTAAAAAATATTGGGAATATTCTAGCATCAGTACCATATCCATGCTTGACCAGTCAGTGTGTTCAACTACATAACATTATACAGACAAAGCAGTTTGTATTTAGGGGTATATATATATGTGTGTGTGTGTGTGTGTGTGTGTGTGTGTGTGTGTGTGTATGTATATAGCAACAATTAATGAAAAAAGGGGCCATAAGTTTGAAAGATCAATGAGGTGTATATGGAGGGACAAAAGGAGAAACAGATGTGATTGTGTTATAATCTCAAAAATTAAAATGTAACTCAAAATAAAATATTTATATATTAAAGTATTTGAAAATGTACAATATTTAAGTAACTAATCTGTAAGAAAAAATTTGGGATATTAATCAATTAACACTGGTACTTTCACACCTAAGAATTTTTCAAAACACTGAACTCAAAGAGTCTCATATTGTACCTTTGTAAGGAATCACACTTGCAGTGAAGCTAACTGATGCTAAATTTGAAAATATACATGATCATAAAGCAGCAAACCTGAGGCAAATTATTTCTGTAATTAGATTTATAAACTTGTATGACAGAACCTAAAAAAGTGAAATAGTTGAAACATAATGAGGATAACACATACTACTTTTTAGATGATAATATGTATTATGGATGCTTATAACTTGAATAATTGTTTTAGAAGGTAGAGACTGATTATATGTTCAATTTAAAATAATAAATCAGTAAACTTTTTTCATTACTTACCATTATCACATACCATAATAAATACTTGTTTAAAAAGTACAGAGATTTGGTCTATACTGAGCAATCACATTTCTGATGGAATATGGTTGTTGGTGCATAAAGAGGAACATTTCCCTTGAGTTAGAACATTTTAGAACTCTGACTGGATCTTAACAAAGGCCTCTGAAGCTTTTAAACTTTAGGTACTTATAGGAGACAAAAGTGCCAACATCCTGCTTACCCATCAATGTAGTATTCTTAGATATTCCCTTACTAATCAAACTAATCAACCTAGAAAAGTATGGAGAGAGAATAGTAATGAGAATTAAAAATAATCAATAGGAAAATACTATGCCATATGTTTTCTTCTGGTCCAGAGATCAATACAAAACTGCTTTGAGTGGTAGAGAAACAGGTATGTCATCCTTAATAACATTTTGTTGGCCCTGTCCTCTGTGCATATGTTTCCTTAGAGAGTATCAGGTACCCATCACATTTAAGGGCAGGACTGAAATACTTAAAGTTCTAAGTATTAGAGACATACCAATCAACATTTGCCCACAGTTTTTAGCAGGAATGCATTATATGTAAATAAAAAGTATCACTGAGGATAGGGGATGGGAGATTATTAGGTATAGGATAGAAGAGGTGATCTTCTTTGCAATAAAAGTTTGGATTGGTAAAATATATTAGCTTGAATCAGTATTATCAATAGCAAAACAAACTCACTTATTCCCCTAAACTATGATTAATTCTACCATTTCCCATCCCTGACCTCTCTTAAGATCTCAACTAGGGACCTCTTAGAAGAAGATACTAGTAATATTTCCCTAGCATGAGCCTTTGAACCTATACCAGCCAGGTTTTCATCCATTTCTGCCATGATATTTCTTCATCAAATGACGAACTAACATGCCTCCAAATCTAATTCCTATTCCTCATCTAGTTTTCTAAATCCTCAAGAGAATTTAGCACATTTCTTAACGCTCCTGGAAACATTTCCACCTCTCCTCCCAACAGTACTCCTAGATAAACAGGAGATTCACTACCGCTAGCTAACTTATAAATTCCAGCTTGTCCCAAGACCCAGCATCTCTTTTCTTTTCTCTCTGTCATGATTCTTGGTACTTGCTTTATTCAAGGGCCTTTAACATCACCCACAGGACATTGTCTCTAGTGTTTATCTTTTCCTCCTAACATATTTCATAAGCTCCAAATTCATATAGCTCATTTGGCACTTGGTACTTCTAGTTGGATTCTTAAATAGAAATTTTAACAATGATTTATCAAAAATGATCTTTATTTCTATGACAACACCCCCAACACTGCTTGCCAAGTACTCTAGATTTTAACAAATGGCCCAATTATTCATGTAGTTATTCAGCCCCGGAATCTTGGTTTTATTGGTTGTTTTCATTACCCAGATCTCATATATTTCCCCCATAAAAGCTTATTGACTCAAATAAGCTTTTCAAATACTTTAAATCTAGCATCCTTTTACAAATTCTACAGTTGCCATTGACTCATAGCTTCATTTTATTTAAAATTAATTCCTTTAAAAGCCTCCAGAATGGTTAGCCTGAGTTTTTTACTGTTTTGCAAATTTTCATCCATCTCAACAGTGAAGAAACTGGGAAAAAAAGCTTATACTGGTTTTAGACACAATATCATGTTTTTTATAAAAATTAAATTATACTAAACTTGAAATTTAAGTGAAGAAGACAAGACTATAGACCTTTTAAAAGATGGCAGAGGGGAAGATTGAAGTGACCTAGGCCTTAGCAATGGGTTCTTCATATATTACTAGCATTGTCTGTGACATCAAAATTTGATAGACTTTATTGCTTTATTACAACTAAAACAAACTGATCTATAGAATGTACTCCTAAAATAACTAAAAACAAAAGAGCAAAACAAATAAAAACAAACAAGAAAGAAGATACATACTAAGTGTAGATTTTCTAGACTCATATTCCATAAATTCTTTGTAGTCTTAAACCTTATAGTAGCCCACCTTATCAGGCCAATAACCATTGTATTTTACAATATTTACTGCTGGATGAGACATAGGTTTCCATTACTATTCTAGAACTGCCTGTGACACCCTCTGATACCATGAAATCTAGCCAGTAATGATGAAACTTCCAAGTAAGTTTAAACTTGGTTTCTCCAAGTTTTATATTCATATTGTGTGGTGTCTTTAATAGTAGGGCCTTATTAACCAATTCTGGATCCTAGTCAAGCACTGACAAGAACCTTAACAAAAATTAAAAAAAAATAAAAGATGTTTTAAAAATGCTCAAAATGTCTGAAACTTCACCAAAGATTTATTGGTCATAAAAACATAAAAACATTTGAACATCACATAGCCATTAGGGGATTTAATATTAAAGCAACAGAGAAATTCTTTTATATAAATGTTAGAAGGTTTATGGTGTATTGGTAATACAAATTATAACAAAGAAAAAAGTACAAGAACTGGCATCAATAGCTGGTAGGGTTAGTAATTAAAAACAATGTACAGGCACTTTGAAAATAAGTGTTAGAAATTTTCACCAAACTGAGGATAATTCCTATAGCATTGTCTAGCTGATGTACTCTTTTATATTTATCTAAATGAGTTGAATATTTATGAATGTATAAAATAGATACATAGGTATAAATTATAATATTACTAAAGCTTTGGGACAGTCAGGGTTTTATTGAGTAGATGGATAGATAAGCAATCTCGGGTACACCTAAACAATAAAATAATATGCAGTAAATAATTAAGTGGTTAAAAAATAAGAAATTAAAAAATTAAAACTCTCCAAGGAATCTGAATTATATATAATTAGATTGAAAATTTGGAAAGGCTGCATATGATAAAATATAATTCTGAAAAAAACCAAAATCAAAGAAACATTTAAATGATCATTTGTCAACAGAAGTTTAGGGAAGGGATGAGTAGAAAAGGCACATTGAAAAAATTCTGTGACACAGTGATGGTTATATTATTATCTTTAAAAATAGTGTACAGTAAAATATGTGAACCTTAAGTTCAACTGTAGATTTAATAATTACATATCAAGTGCACAGTATGTGGTAAATGAAGCATTTCTTCACATTATGAATGAGTAGGGCACAAAGACCCAGAAATAGTGAGCACTCAGCAGGGAAGAAATCTTAAGACTATAGGGACTGTCAGACTGGCCAACTGAGACCAGGAATATTTGAGAAGCAATTGATGTAGAAAAGCAGCTGTCATCTCTAAAACATTCTTGCTGAGTTCTGATTCTCTTTGAAATTCCCACCCAGAAATCTCAAAGCAGAAAAGATGTGACATTCTGTAGCAGTATCTGCCACTGAAGACAAAATCAAGTTTATCAACCAACTTTAGCATTCCTTCCCGTAAGCCTCATAGGGCACATGTGTCTGCTGCAGCAAACACAGAAACCTTTGTCAAGCACCAAGATTATTACTACTGTCAGCTTTCTGCCCAAACATGTATCCATGCAAAAACAACCAACTCACATAAAACAAAGCCAACTAAAAGCAAAAACAATAGGTAAATCTATAAATCAGAAGACACATACCGAAACAGATGTTCAAAACAAAGTACGGCAACAGTTTTTTTTAAAAAGTCATGAGATTATACTTCACTAGGAAAACTCCACAGATTGAGTAACAATTTATCAACATAATAAAATAATATATAGATTTTATATGTACATATACATATATATATGAGATATACAGGAATACATTTATAGATTTAAATATAATACTTTTAAAAAATTCAAGGGGAGCTAGCACTCTAGCTCAGCGATTAAACACTTGGCACTCTTACTGAGGTCCTGGGTTCTATTCCTTGCACATACATGGGTGGCTTACAACCATGGAATTAAAAACCTCTTCATGCTGGCCTCTGAGGACACTGAAGCCATGCACTGCACAGACATACATATAGGCAAAACACCCATTAGGAGAAATGAAATAAATTATATTTAAAAATTTAAGGACCAAATAGATAATTCAAACACACAGGTAATAAACTTAACCAAGACATGAAAAAGAAACAGAGGAAATCAGTTAAACCATAGACAAGAAAGCTGCCAAAGTAGATGACTATGAAAATATGCAGAAAAATCAGCAAGAAAATATGCAATATAAAAGACCTGTCCCAGTTTGCTTCTCTATTGCTGTAATAAACCACTGACCAAAAAGAGGAAAAGATTTACAATTCAAGAACACAATCCATCACTAAAGGAATGAAGGAAGTAAGTTTAGGATAGTAACATCTTCTTGGTTAACTGTTTCCTTAATTGGAATGAAGTGTTTTTGTCTCTTTTAATTACCTTTAGCTTGACATCTACTTTGTCCGATGTTAGGATAGGGATATCAGCTTGCTTCCTGGAGCTATTTGACTGGAAGACATGTGTCCATCCTTTTACTCTAAGTGGTGCCTATTTTTAGTGCTGAGATGTATCTTTCAAAGACAACAGATGGATCTTGTTTCTTTTTCAGAACAGTCAGCTAGTGTCTTATGACTGTGGAGCTAAAACCATTGTTATTAACGTTATTATTGAAATGTGTTTATTTTGTTTCTCATTTTTGATGCTGTTTTTTGTGTTCTCAGTGTACTTTGAGTTTTAATAATTATAACTTTCTAATCATATTGTAACTTGTTAGGCAATGTTTGATTAATATCCCTGAGGGACCTTTTTTTCTGAAAAGAGGAGGAGTGGATAGGGGAGATAGGAGGTGGAAGGGTAGGGACTGGGAGTAGATGAGGGAGAAGAAACTTCAGCTGGGCTATCATATGAAAAAAGAGTTAAAAAGTAATTATGGCTTTGTATTTTTTTCACAGTCTTTTGGCTTAGATATTCCTCTTTTCAGTCTCAAATACTGCTTCTGATAATTTTTTAGGCTGGGTTTGTTACCTATGATTTTTTTCAGGCTCTTAATTGCCTGGGATGATTATTTTTCCTTCAACAGGGGCCAATAGTTTTGCTGGGTATTTTAGTCCACACTGCATGTAAGGTCTTTTACAATTTAGAATGCATTGTTCTAGGCTCTTCTGATTCTCAGAGTGTCCACTGTGAACCAGAAATCTACAGTTACTCTGATTGGCTTTCCTAAATATACAACTTTTTTTTTCACTTGCAACTTTCAATACACTTTCTTTGTTCTCTATACTTAGTACTTTAACTAAATATGTCATGGGGATTTTCTTTTCTGGTCTTTTATATTTGGTGGTCAGTGTGTTTTTGTATCTGGGTAGGTATATTCTTTCTTGGTCTGAGGAAGCTTTCTTCTATGATCTTATTGAAGATCTGAAGTATGTCATTGACTTAGAATTCTTCCTCATCTAAGTTTGTTACTTTCATGGTATTCCACATTTCTAGTATGCTTTGGGTTTTGTGTTTATATAAAATTTTGAACCATCATCTACATTATCTTTGAATCTTGGTATTCAATTTTTTGGCTTGATTCATTTTATATGTACATATTTTTGTGAGTTTTCTAGTTGCCATATTGGTTTTTTCCATTCCCTCTTCATTTCAGCTAGAGTCTTCTTCACTGTTTCTCAAGTCCTGTAGTATCTTCATCATTTCCATAAGCCTTATGTTTATGTTTGCTTGGACATCACTAAGGCATTTATTTTCCTTAATTTCATTGAGCTGTTTCTGTTTGTTCACTTGTTTATTTTCTGCTTTATTTTTTAATGTTTTCTTAATTATTTGAAGAAGTTCATGATGCTTATCCTAAATTTTCTGTTTGGGGGTTCATTAACATAAACCTTATTGACAAACATCTGCAGATTGGGAAGTTTATAGGTGAGACACTTTTTGATTTTAATTTGTTTGTATTTTTATAAAGAGATCTGAGCATGTGGACTTATTTTGCTTGCTCTATATCTAATATGGCCAAAGCAGATTGGGACAGAAGAGAGGAGTTACTCTTGGATGGGGTCTAGATATTGTAAATGAATTAGTGGAATAAAGTCAGGTCAACAGAAGGGATAGAGCTAGTGTCAGAATGTGTTTTCTATTCTAAGCCTGTGTTGAGATAGACATAACTTTATAGCTTGGATATGATCTGGAAGGGGCCTGTGGGTGTAAGGGTAGGCAGGGCAGGTATAAAGAGAATATTGGGGTTTTAGTGAAGAACAGGCAGTGTGGAGAAACTTAGAGCAGGATTCTTGATGTGGTAACTGATTTAGAACTGGTAGGATGGGGAAGTTTCTGTGGAAGGGAAACCAGGCAGAATCTTCAGGCTAGACCCTTGAGAAAGATATCCAGAATGTCAGTGGGGAGAGGTTGTCTCAGTGGTTAAGAACATCTTCCTGTCACAGAAAACCAACATTCTGTTCTCAGCAGTCACATGGTGGCTCTCAACCATCTGTAACTCCTGTTCCTGAGGATCTGATACTCTCTTCTAACATTTAAAGAAAATATTCTAGATTTTTAATCTGCTTGAACTTCTTTAACAATGTCTCCATCAAATGCTACAGCTCAAAAGAGAATATTCTTGATTTAAAATAATCTACTCCATGAATGTATTTAGTTCTCATACTTAGTTTAAATTTCTTATTAATATGAGACAATACATGTTTCCCTTGAGAATATAAATGCTTCTTAACATTGGGAGTTAGTGCTATCCCACACAGCACAACAGCTATAGTAGGGTCTCTTAAACACATGCAAATGAGCAATTGTTATTTTTAAAATATCTATTGGTCTGTGTAATTTTAGAAGTATGATAAGTCTGTTTACCCAGTTAGGTTGTAAGAATCGACAACATTTTAGAGAGATCCACAAAGTTTATCGTAACAATTATTTAATGGCAATTTAGTTCATTCATAAGGAATTTCTCAAAAATAAAGAAAAAATTTAAAACAAAATTGAATACATAATCTGTGCATAAGAATAAAATATCATTGTGTTTGCCTAACAAAGGCACAGGAATCTAAGACACTAAGAACATAACGAAGCAGCACTGAATACTCTCAACTCTAAAATAAATATTAAAAAAGGCTAAATGAACATTAACAAGACCTCTTGTGATTGGATAGTTCTTCATTGGTCTCATTTACTCACACATCAGCCTTTAGGGACATCTTATCCTTTCTGGAGAATAGATAGGGGTAGGGGCAAAGTGGTAGAAGAACTAGAGAAGGGGAGGAGAGTGACTGTGGTTGGTATATAAATAGAATTAAAAATTGTTTCCTTCTTTTAATTCCTCAGTAACTGTTAATTCAAGTTTCAAGGCCCTGAGTCTGGAATAAAAGCGGGTGGGGGACTCTTGATAAACCTGAATATATAATCCACATTCTTTACACGCTCATATCAACAGGGTAATGTCTTAAGAATTAGAAAAGATTTATGCTGGCTTATGAAAACCGACAACGAATGAATATCTATGTATCCACCACAGATATCTCTAACCCTTCATTACATATAATAGTAAGACAGGGGTATGCTAATCATCATCAGATTTGTCAACATATCTTTACTTTTACATATTACTCTACAGATTGTTGCAAGCTACAAAGATTAATGCTGAACGTGGAGTAGATGAGGTTTAGGTTGTATTTTATTTTGTATTCTACTGAGTATTACTGTGCCGTCTGACTATAAAATAACTTTGCTTATCAAACTGTCCTTATATCCAGCAGACTACATAATTTACATTGGTTTTTTTTTTTTTTGGTTGTTAAAATGTATAGAGCTCCCCTTCACAAATTTAACTAGCTGTCATTTATTGTAGTCAGTGAAAAAGTGACTAAGAAATCCAAACTGGATGATGTTCACTCTAAACCAAAACTACTTGGAAACAGAAACTTGAATTTTAATAAAACTAAAAAAGGGGAAAAATCTTAAGAGAGGTTGTAACCGTGCATTCACAATAAATCAAGATAAATAAACAAACTCACATATATTAGAAAGAAAATGGAATTCTTAAAATTTTCCATTTCCCAAAATAATTATGATAAGAAAAATCTAAGAAACTGTCAGATCTATGAATTTTAAGTAACTGTAAATTTAGAAGAATATACATGAATAATTTGTATAATAAAATATATTTATTTTATTTGTTTTTGATTTGAAACAGTGTTACATTGTGCAACTCAGGCTGTACTAAAACTTGTGATCCTCTAGTCTTAGAGAACCATACAGAAAAAAAAATTGAAAAGCCTAAAGTTGAGGCATGTACAGATGTGTTTCAGAAAAGACAAATAAACTAAAAATGAAAGCATATTGTTAAAAGTCTGAATTGGAAGCATTTCTTAAGCTAAACTATAGCACCATGATTATGAATTAGAAGACTAATTATGTTTGCTAACACTTACCATTGGATTAATCAAAACACGAAGCATAATTCCAAAAGAGTCTTGGAAAGGGTAGTAAAAATTGACAATATGACTCTAAAATGGATGTGAAAATGCAAATAACATTAACTGACCAAATAATATTGAGTAAAAGAATAAATCTGAAAAACTTAGAACACAATCTTAACTCACTATAAAAAGACACTAAGTCAATGGTATCCATGTTACAGCAGACATTCATCAATAAAACAAGGTACATCTAGACATAAATAGGAACAAAGAAAGCCAAACATTTCAATGGTAGGGAATGATGTTTACCATGAATATTGCTGGAAAATCTATCCATGTCCACATATAATTGCTATATATACATATATATACACATATACATATATAAGACAAAAAATAGCCATGAAGTTTTGCCTTGAACCACTTATAAATTCCATATCAAAATTTATAGATTCTTTCTCAAACCATAGACTTTATTGTAAATTAGAAAGTATAAAATTCTTACAATAGAGGTTCTTAGTAAAGGCCAATTTTGTTCTCTACACAATCAAATAGTAGATGGAAATATCTAGATAAATACAAAATTTGTGCTGATTGACTTGTATCAATTATACTGACCAGGCGAAACAATAGTCTTGAAATAAAATGAGTATCAATTTAATTTTTAGACAGTAATTTCATTTTGGATAAAATGCACAGCATGAAAAATAAAATTATAAGTTTGCAGTGAATTTTCATAGAAACCAAATACCTGTATTATTTAAAAGACACTGAGTAAAATCACATGCCACACTAAATTGGCAGATAACTGCAGTGAAATATACCTATTGTAATAGAGCAGTAAAAACAATTCCATCCTTAATAATTAAATATTTTAATAAATTTTTAAATTTATTAAATTTTAAGTTTAAAAATAAATAACTCAAAATTTTCACAGTTCAATGGTGTAAAGATTTCCATAAATAATTAAAGAAATAAAGCATATGAATGGCCAATGAGCACAATACAGTATACTCAGTAATATTTTTCTATAAAAAAATACAAACTAAGACAATGATATAGTATTCGACTATACAAGAAAAAAATGCCAGGTGAATTACTTATTAGCATATATTTATCAACTGGACTGCTCAAAGTTAACACTAATGCAAAGTAGTAGAATCATTTCATGCATACTCTACTGGCTTATTAACTATTTATAGAAACATTCTTACTATCCATATCTTATATGTATTTCACAAGAAAAACTATATGCAACATAGCCCTTTTCTGCATAATCACTTCAAAACTAGAAAAAAACAAGAAGAGAGTGAATTGATAAATTCTGAACCCTATTCACCAATAACTACTGATCACAGGGCAACATATCCATATCTCAAAAAACAACAAAAAACGCAAGCCTGTGCACATAAGCAAGTTTTAAAAACACAAAGTATAAAACTGTGCTTAAAAATTACTAATGAAATCAAGGAGTTTAATGTTGCGTGGGCATGCTTGAAAGATGCCTGAGAAGTTCACTGGGATGTCTACTCAGTAGGAGTTCATCTCAAATTTACATCCTTTTATAAAGCTCACATTCAGACACAAACACTGTAGAAAACCTTGTCTTTACAAGATGCATCATATTTTAACTTATCTTTCTTTACATATACACAATGATAGCCGTCTAAGTTCTACAGGTTCAACTATTTCTATGCAAATGTGATTTTAATAATTTGGATATGAGAAAATATATCTTAAGCATAAATTCTCTTTTTATTATTCTGCTTTCTTATTAGGAATGGTAGCCTTGTTTTTTGTCATCCTTTTAATTTTAAAAATGATTTATTTTGTTTTAGGGATTACAATTGCCACGTTTCCTTAGCTCTCTTTCCTCCAAATCCTCTAATATATTACATTCTTTCTTTCTAATTTTATTCTATTTTTCTTTAATTGTAACATGCATATTTGTATAAACATTCATATTCCTAAACAATCTCTCAGTATGAATTTATGTATATTTTTTAGGGCTGACCATTTGTGATAGGGAATGAAATATTGTTTTTACCTGTAAAGATGAATTATTTCTCTCATTTCCACTGCTTCTTAGTTTGTAGGTTTGGGGCCTAATGGGCTTCATCCCATCTACTTTGTCATGTCTAGAGTTGCCCTTGTTCAGTTCATGTTTAGGCAGTTATGTTGGTATGACTTAACGAGTGTAGCTTTTGATATTACTAGGATTCACAGTCTCAGCAAAAGTTCTCTGATCCGCTGACTCTTAAAATATTTCCAGCCTTCTATGCAATGTTTCCTGAGTCTTAGGAATGTGCATTCTTTCATAGATGTATCCACTGGGACTGAACTTTACAACTAGGCATTTTGATTGTCTGACTTTCTGTATTGTCTCTGATGTTGCAAAGGCTACTCTTACCTGTGGATATAAGAACAAATATTTAGAATGCAATTTGGGATTACATTATTTTATTAATATGGTGGGTGTAGAATCTCCTCTGAGAGTCACAACTTCCTGGACTCTGAGTAGTTGGCTACATTTCTAGTACCAGGCATGGTGTATCTTTTGTTGAGTGGCTCTTAACTTCAATTAGAAAGCTGCTAGTTACCTTCAAGGCACATGTACCACAACTGCACTCTCAGGGTCATCCTGCATGCCAGCTATTATGGTTCATAGGTTTCATGTCTGGTTGGGACAGTTCCTCCTTTGGAAGCTTGCATGCTGCTCTAGTCCTCTAGTCCTCCGACAGTTCGGAAGCCTGCATTGGGTAGGGCTAGGCCCTCTACATGTGTGTGACAGTTGGGTAGGTTGGTCTATTGTGAGACTCCTAGAAGTGGGATTGGAGGGGGGGGAGTGGGATGAGGAATGAGGTTAAGAGAGAGGGAAACTCTGGTCATGAAGCAAAATAAATGAAAAAAAAATTGATTAAGGTAATTGTAGCTTCATAAAAGGAATTTGGCAATGACTGTTCTGTTTCTATATTATGAAAAAACTTAAGGAGTATAGGTATTAGGTCTTCTTGGAAGTTCTGGTAGAATTCTGCATTGAAACCATCTGGTCCTGGGCTCTTTTTGGTAGGACAGTTTTGATAACAGTTTCTAATTCTTTGCGACTAACAGGACTATTTAGATTGTTCACCTGGTCCTGGTTTAACTTTGGTATATGGTACTTATCTAAAAAATGTCTATTTCTTTTACATTTTCCAATTTTCTGGCATACAGGCTTTTGTAGTAAGATCTAATGAGTCTCTGAATTTCCTCTGTGTCTGTGGTTATGTCCCCCTTTTCATTTCTAATCTTATTGATTTGTTTGTTCTCTCTCTGCCGTTTGATTAGTGTGGTTAGGAGTTTGTCAATCTTGTTGATTTTCTCTAAGAACCAGCTTTTTGTTTCGTTCATTTTTTGGATTGTTTTCTGTGTTTCTATTTTGTTGATTTCCGCCCTCAGTTTGGTAATTTCCAGTCTTCTATTCCTCCTAGGTGAGTCTGCTTCTTTCTTTTCTAGAGCTTTCAGGTGTGCTGTTAAGTCTCCAATGAGTGCTTTCTCCATTCTTTTAAGTGGGCACTTAGTGCTATGAATTTTCCTCTTACCACCGCTTACATAGTGTCCCATAGGTTTGAGTATGTTGTGTCTTTATTTTCATTAAATTCAAGGAAGACTTTAATTTCTTTCTTTATTTCTTCCTTGACCCAGGTATGGTTCAGCAGTTGACTGTTCAGTTTCCGTGAGTTTGTAGGCTTTCTGTGGGTAGCATTGTTTTTGAATTCTAATTTTAATCCATGGTGATCCGATAAGATGCAGGTGGTTACTAATATGTTTTTGTAACTGTGGAAGTTTGCTTTATTACCGAGTATATGGTCAATTTTCGAAAAGGTTCCATTAGCGGCAGAGAAGAAGGTATATTCTTTCCTATTTGGATGGAATGTTCTATAGATGTCTGGTAAGTCCATTTGGTTCATTACCTCCATTAAGTCTCTTAATTCTCTGTTAGGTTTCTGTCTAATTGACCTGTCGTTTAGTGAGAGAGGAGTGTTGAATTCTCCCACTATCAGTGTGTGTGGTTTGATTAGTGCCTTGAGTTCTAATAGTGTTTTTTTTTTTTTTTTTTTTTTTTTTTTTTTACATAAGTGGGTGCTTTTATATTAGGGGCATAGAAATTTAGGATTGAGACTTCATTTTGATGGATTTTTCCTGTAATGAGTATAAAGTGTCCCTTTCCATCTCTATAAGGAAGCAGAGAAAAAATCAGAGAAGCCTCACCTTTCACGACAGCCACAAATAGCAAAAAATATCTTGGGATAACTCTGACCAAGGAAGTGAAAGATCTATTTGACAAGAACTTTCAGTCTTTGAAGAAAAAAATTGAAGACGATACGAAAAAATGGAATGATCTTCCTTGCTCTTGGATTGGGAGTTTCAACATAGTAAAATTGGCAATTCTATGAAAGGCAATCTATAGATTTAATGCAATCCCCTTAAAAGTCCCATCAAAATTCTTCACAGATCTTGAGAGGACAATAATCAACTTTATATGGAACAACAAGAAACCCAGGATAGCCAAAACAATCTTGTACAATAAAGGAACCTCTGGAGGCATTACCATCCCTGACTTCAAACTCTATTACATAGCTACAGTATTGAAAATAGCTTGGTACTGGCACAAAAACAGAGAAGTCAACCAATGGAATCGAATAGAAGACCCGGATCTTAACCCACAAACCTATGAACACCTGATTTTCGATAAAGGTGCTAAAAGTACACAATGGAAGAAAGAGGGCATCTTCAACAAATGGTGCTGGCATAACTGGATGTCAACCTGTAGAAGAATGAAAGTAGATCCATATCTATCACCATGCACAAAACTCAAGTCCAAATGGAATAAAGACCTCAATACCAACCTGAACACACTGAACCTGTTAGAGGAGAAAGTGGGAAGTACTCTGCAACATTTGGGCACAGGAGACCGCTTCCTACGTGTAGCCCCAGCAGCACAGACATTAAGGGCAACATTGAATAAATGGGACCTCCTGAAGCTGAGCAGCTTCTGTAAAGCAAAGGACACTGTCACTAAGACCAAAAGGCAGCCTACTGACTGGGAAAAGATCTTCACAAACCCAGCAACAGACAAAGGTCTGATCTCCAAAGTATATAAGGAACTCAAGAGACTAGACTTTAAAATGCTAATTAACCCAATTAAAAAATGGGGCACTGATCTGAACAGAGAATTCTCAACAGAAGAATTTCAAATGGCCAAAAGACACGTAAGGGCATGCTCAACTTCCTTAGCAATCAGGGAAATGCAAATCAAAGCAACTTTGAGATACCATCTTACACCTGTCAGATTGGCTAAAATCAAAACACCAATGATAGCCTTTGCTGGAAAGGTTGTGGGGTAAAGGGTACACTCATCCATTGCTAGTGGGAATGCAAACTTGTGCAACCACTTTGGAAAGCAGTGTGGCGGTTTATCAGGATATTTGGGATCAACCTACCCCAGGACCCAGCAATCCCACTGTTGGGAATTTACCCAAGAGATTCCCAATCATACTACAAAAGCATTTGTTCAACTATGTTTATAGCAGCATTATTTGTAATAGCCAGAACCTGGAAACAACCTAGATGCCCTTCAGTGGAAGAATGGATGAAGAAACTGTGGAATATATACATATTAGAGTACTACTCAGCTGTAAAAAACAATGACATCTTGAATTTTGCATGCAAATGGATGGAAATAGAAAACACCATCCTGAGTAAGGTAACCCAGGCCCAAAAAGATGAACATGGGATGTACTCATTCATAATTGGTTTCTAGCCATAAATAAAGGACATCGAGCCTATTTATAATTTGTGATCCTAGAGAAGCTAAATAAGAAGGTATATACAAAGAAACAACATATAATAATCCTCTTGGATATTGGAAGTAGACAAGATTGCCAGGCAAAAAATGGGAACTTGGGGGTGGGGTGGAATGGGGGAATGGGGGTATAGGGAGAGAAAAGTGTGAAGTGGAGGATGGGAAGAGCTTGGGGGAATAGGATGGTTGGCATATAGGAAGGGTGGATGTGGGAACAGGGAATTATATGTCTTAATTAAGTGAGCCATTCTAGGGTTGGCAGAGACTTGACTCTAGAGCGGTTCCCAGGTGTCCAGGAAGATGCCCCCAGCTAGTTCCTTGGACAGCTGAGGAGAGGGAGCCAGAAATGTCCAGATTCTATTGCCATACTCATGAATATCTTGTATATCAAAATAGAACCTTCACCTGGCATTGGATGGAGAAAATGACAGAGCCCCACATAGGAGCACCGGACTGAGCTCCCAAGGTCCTGATGAGGAGCAAAAGGAGGGAGATCATGAGCAAGGAAGTTAGGACCGTGAGGAGTGCGTTTACCCATTGAGACGGTGGGACAGATCTAACGGGAGACCACCAAGTCCAGTTGGAATGGGACTGATGGAACAGGGGACCAAACCAGACCCTCTGAATGTGGCTGACGGTGGAGGACAACCAAGGACAACGGCGATGAGCATGAACTCTAGAGCATGGACGGGCTCACTGTGAGCCTTGTCAGTTTGGTTGCTCACCTTCCTGGACTTAGGGGGAGCTGGGAGCACCTTGGACTTAACATAGTGAAGGGAACCCTGATGGCTCTTTGGCCTGGAGAGGAAGGGAGTGGGAGGTGTGGGTGGAAGGGAGGGGAGAAAAGGGAGAGGAGGAGATGGAAATTTTTAATAAAAAAATTGATTAATAAAAACTGAAAAAAAAGTTAGTGTCTTGACTAGAGAGATGGCTTAGTTTGCTGGTTAAGAGTGATGCTTGCTGTTCAAGCAGAACTGAATCTTATGCTCTGGTGTCTAAGGGCAATTGCACATGTACATTCCCACATGTAGGCACACACACTTGCACACATTAAAAATAATAACACACACACCACTTCACTTTCCCACTGCATAGTAGTTGGCTATATTTCTATTACCAGGCATGTGTAACATAGACACACAGTCTGCCTTTCCTGCAAAACACATATGCACACATCGCATTCACACACACACACACACACACACACACACACACACACACTCACTCAAACACACATACACTCACACACACAAACACACAGACACACTCACATACATTGGGACAGGGCAAGATAATACAGAGGTCTCTCCATCTTAAATTCTTGCCGAGGCCACTTCAGGTTTAACTAGAGTTTGATCTTCATGGAGAAGCCCATGAAAAATTACACAACTCTTCTAGGATGTACTGTTGTACTGTTATAGAAGCCTGCTTGTTTGTTCCCGGCTGCCCAGACTCAAAATAACCACACAGAAACTGTATTAATTAAATCATTGCTTGGCCCATAAGCTTCAGATTCTTATTGGCTAACTCTTACATATTAATTTAACCCATTTCTATTAATCTGTGTATTGCCATGTGGCTATGGTTTACCAGTAAGGTTCTGGCATGTCTGTTCTTGGTGACAGCTACATGGCATCTCATTGACTCCACCTTATTTCTCCCAGGATTCAGTTTAGTCTTTTGTTTCCCTGCCTAGTTCTATTCTGTTAAGCCAGTGGTCAAAACAACTTCTTCATTCATTAATCAATAAAAGCAACACACATACAGAAGGACATCCCACACCAATGTACTAGCTAACTTAGCTTAACCTTTGTCAAAACTGACAATTTGTTTAGAACCACCTTTAGCTACCTGCTTACTTTATTTTCTGTCAATACTATTTGATTTAGCAAAGGCCCAGGTAGTTGCCCAGGCCCTTTTTTTTTGTCTTGAAAATCCCCAGGTTCTGGACATTTAGGAACAGACTTAGATTCCTAAACACTTGAAAGTGGTACTAGCTGGCTGGAATAAAGATTTTCAACTGGCTAATAATGATAATAATAATAATAATAATAATAATAATAATAATAATAATAATAATAATAATAATAATGTTAGTCTTTATGGAGGAGGCATTGAAATCAGTTCTGTCTCAGGAGCCTATGGGACCTACTTCTGTAGTATCTTCAAAAACAGGGTCTTACGGCTTTCTACCTCAGGGAGCCAACCTAGTTGATTGCAATATTCTGTAATACTTTTGAAGTTCCTTGGACAACGCTGACTCATGACTGAGACTTTTTTTTTTTTGTTGTTGTTGTTGTTGTTAGATGGTCTTTGGATTTGGGAGAGAACTTCATCTGTGAGAAATTTCCTTTAAATTAAACATGTATATTATACATACTTACATATATGGATTTTTGGAGGGAGGATGCTAATAGTATGATACTTCTTGTCATTTTATCCTTCTCCACTTTACTTCTTTATTCATCTGACCTTCCTACTTAGAGGCCACCCCCTTCCATTTCCCTATCCAATCTCTTGTACCTTGTCATTCTAGTCTTCATTCCTCCCCTCTACCCCAGCAACAGTTCCTTTTTACTTTCTTGATGTCTGCAATTACTCCATAATATGTGCTCACATCAGAAGATTTGGAGCTAGGAACAACTGACGAAAGAGAATGTTGTGGAATATTACTTTAACTAGGTAAGCATGTGATACATTTGTCTATGTTGCAGAATATTACCTCAACTATGTAGTTATATTATATTTTTTATGCTGAATTTGTTTAATTACGTAAAGATGGCTGCTGTTTCACCATGCATGCCTAAGAAAGCTGTTTGATCTAATAAAAAGCTGAACAGCCAATAGCTAATCAATAGAGGTATAAGTGGGTCTGGCAGGAGGAAGAGAAATCTAGACTCAGGAGAGAAGAGAAGTGAAAACAAGAGAAAAAAAGGTGACACATGGGGACAGTCACCCAGGCCCCCCGCCAGACATACAGACATGGACATGAGGAATAAAAGAAAGGGAAAAAGTCATGAGATAAAATGTAGATGGAAAGAATCAGGTTAAATTAAAATTAAGCTATAAAAGCTAGTGAGACAAGCCTAAGATAAGGCCAAGCATTTCATAACTGCTAGTAAGTCTCTGTGTCTTGATTTGGGAACTAGTTGGTGCCCCCCTAAAAAAAATCCTGCTACAAGAGAACATGTGACATTTGTATCTCTGTGTTTGGGTTACCTCATTCAATATAATCTTCTCTAGTTCCACCCATTTACTGGCATTGTGCATGATTTCATTTTTACAACTTAATAGTATTCCACTGTGTGTGAGTATGTGCATATACTCACATACATATGTATGCAGGTATGCATAGACACATATGTATGTGAGTATATGCATATATATAAGCATACACACATACATATATATGCCACATTTTCATCTTATTTGTTGGTTGAAGAATATTCAGATTGTTTCTAACTACAGATATAGAACAATAAACATGGGAATATGATTTTTCTTATTCCATTCTTTTGTAAAAGTATAAGAAATTATGACATTGTTAATTTGCAATACACTTTTATCAGCTCATAAAATTTTGGTTAAGGACTGAATATTATCACATGCTTTAATTATGATTTTATGAAGGAATAAGAGATTTTTATTCAGGTCTTTCAATATGCAGATAATATATAACACATAAATAAAGACAGTACTGTCTTTAACTAAATTGTACAAGTCAGGTTTCCTTGAGGAAAAGATTAACCTCAGTTTAAAATTCAAATACATAATTTAGATATTCTCTTAAATAGTACTGAATCTTTTATATCGTAAGCTGTAGTGTACTTTTTAAGTGTTTTTTATTTTATTTTTTATTAAAAATTTCCACCTCCTCCCCTCCTCCCATTTCCCTCCCCCTTCTCCCAATCCCCCTCCCTGTCCCTCTCCAGTCCAAAGAGCTGTCAGGGTTCCTTGCTCAGTGGGAAGTCCAAGGTCCTCCCCTCTCCATCCAGGTCTAGGAAGGTGAACATCCAAACAGACTTGGCTCCCACAAAGCCAGTACATGCAGTAGAATCAAAACACAGTACCATTGTCCTTGGCTTCTCAGTCAGCCCTCATTGTCAGCCACATTCAGAGTCCGGATTGATCACATGCTCCATCAGTCCCAGTCCAGCTGGCCTTGGTGAGCTCCCATTAGATCAGTCCCACCATCTCAGTGGGTGGGCACAACCCTCACAGTCCTGACATCCTTGCTCATGTTCTCCCTCCTTCTGCTACTCATTTGGACCTTGAGAGCTCAGTGCAGTGCTCCAATGTGGGTCTCTGTCTTTATCTCTATCCATCTCAAGATGAAGGTTCTATGGTGATATGCAAGATATTCATCTGTGTAGCTATAGAATAGGGCCAGTTCAGGTGCCCTCTCCTCAGCTGCCCAAGGAACAAGCTGGAGACATCTCCTTGGGCACCTGGGAACCACTCTAGAGTCAAGTCTCTTGACAACCCTAAAATGGCCCCCTTAATTAAGATATATACTTCCCTGCTCCCATATCCACCCTTCCTCCATCGCAACTGTCCCATTCTCTCAAGCTCTCCCCATCCTCCCCTTCTCACTTCTCTTTCCCCATCTCACCCCCACCCCATTTCACCCCCAAGCTCCCAATTTTTGCCTGGCAATCTTGTCTACTTCCAATATTCAGGAGGATAACTACATGTTTTTCTTTGTGTTCACCTTCTTATTTAGCTTCTCTAGGATCACGAATTATAGGCTCAGTGTCATTTATTTATGGCTAGAATCCACTTATGAGTGAGTAAATACCATATTCATCTTTTGGGGTCTGGGTTACCTCACTCCGGATAGTGTACTTTTTAAAGGATTAATGCTAATATTAGCTAAATTGTGCTGGCTAGACTTATGTTATTCAAAGCTATACAAGAAAGGAAGTAGCATTTGTCTTTCTAGATATGGTTACCTCAACCAAATGTCTATTTCCAGTTTCACCAATTCACTTGAGAATTTCTTAAATTCATTTTTTCTTTACAGCCAAACAATATTCAATTGTGTGTATATACCATATATGTATGACCCATCTATGAGTTGGTGGACATCCAAAATATATTCCTTTTCTATCATGAATAGAGAAGTAATTATCATGACTGAGAAAGTTTGTATGTGGTATAATCCTTTAGGAATATGCTCAGGAGTGCTGTAGGTGGAATTTAGGCTGGAAAGCATTAAATGGGCCCAAAGCATGTGACTAGCTAGGACAATAGCTCTAGGGGAAAATCTAATACTGTTAAGTGGACAAAGCATTAAACAGGCTAGTAAGAAGTAACATTCATACTGACAAATTAGTGCTTCTTTCAAGAAGGATCTCCAGAACTAATCTTTAGAACACCTTCTTTTAACAGTAGATGGTGATTAATAATAGACTAACAACTGATCAGTGTACAGATATTAGGAGACTGTGGAATCCTCGGCTCTAAATGGGAAATCATATCTCCTGCTACCGAGGCTCAGGGATCATTATGATGAACTTGGGTAGGAGAAATTGTAAGAGACCACTGATTGTCCATAGTGAAATACTGCTTCATGGAGGTGACAGGACTGTTGCACACATGAACTCAGAGTGGCTGTAAAGCTAAGCACAAGAATTGTACAAGATCAAACCAGATGAAATCAGAGTATGGACGACAGAAAGATTTACATTCTTAGCTGAGGAGCTCTTGACAGATGATGGCTGCTGGAGAAGGGAGGTTCAGGTCCCTTCAGAAACATGGTCCCTGAGAAGACAGTCACACTCCAGAAAATAACCCTATATTTAAGTGTACCATTAAAAGGACTCAGTAGTAGGTGTGGAGGCCCCAAACTGTGAGCCTATTTCTACCTTCTCTTAAGGTCAGAGAGTTTCAGCTTTCTCAAAGTTATTGCCATTCCACCCTGACCAAAGGTGAGAGAGTTGGAACTTATTTCTATTCCTTCAAGGTTATTGTCTGTTTCTACCTCCAACAAACAAAATGCCCCACCTAGATTTAGATAAGAGAGTTATTCTCTCTCAAGGTATTGTCAACAGGTGTGGCTAATATCCACACTTTGTATTTCAGGTATAGAAAAGTAGATCTGTTTCTACCCATACAAAAGCCTAAAGATCCAACTACATTCCTACTCCCTTAGGGAGACTAACCCCACATCAGACAGAGGTCTGATCTCCAAAATATACAAAGAACTCAAGAAATTGGTCACCAAAAGAACACACAATCCAATTTAAAAAATGGAGTACAGACCTAAACAGAAAACTCTCAGCAGAGAATCTAAAATGGCTGAAAGCCACTCAGGGAGTTTTATGTCTACAGAATGTTTTGGTCTAAGGTGTGAGCATAACTTGTATTGTTCTAGCAAGGGAATGTTTAGGAATGCAACCCACAACCTTCAAGTGGTTCATTTGCTTGTATAATGTTAATGAGGATTTTTTTTTATCTTACCCCTATCTTTTGGTGTCAGGGATATTTTAAGCAAATGAAAATCAAACATGGGTGATTTCAGTATCCACTGGAACTCCCTCATAGTACTATTCCATGTTTTCTGTTTTATTATTTTCACTTGCATCGTCATATTCTTTACTTATTTTTCTAATCCCCATGCCCCTACCCTGGTAAATCGCATTTCTAAGTTGGTCTCTGACGAGCAGTTTTAAAACCAGAGAAATGATATTAGGAGGGAAAAGTGGGCAATGCAGAAAAGAGAGAAAGGAAGCTACCACATTTCAAGATATTTTAGGGCTGAAAGGAAAGAAACTTCAGTAAGTAATGCTAAGGATCTAAAAGTACCAGTGAATTAGAAAACTACTGTAGAGACTGAATGGTCATAGATGTGGAGCAGCATTTTCAACAGTGAAGATCTAAGCAGATAAAATTGAAAACCCCAAGCACCATGGGTGTGACAGCCATGCCTTTAAAGCTACTATTCAGGATTCAGAGGTTTTCCAGTATCTGAAGATTTGAGAACATTCTGGTCTACATAGTGTATTCTGGACCATTCAATCTGTCTACAGGTAAACAGCTAAAAAGAAAAAGTAATAATAAATAAAGGTAAACTTCCTATGAATCTATTACTCTGGGGATGCTTGAATGCCCAAGTGAGAATGACAGAGCAGCTAGAGTTGACCAGTGAAACTGACCCTTAGAAGGCTGTTATCCCTATATACCAACTGCCCATATGCTGCCAATTGCAGTGCTCACAGTGGAACATGCTCCTCCTACTGTCATAGAATAGAGAGTAAGAACAAGTGAGGCCGAAGGAATCTTTCTGTCACTTTATCAGATTGCGATTCTTTCAGCCCTCCACCACAAGTCAACTTTTAGTTTGATGTCTCCATGTTTAAAATTCACAAAAAAAGTTTTTCTGCAAGCTTGTTAACCATCTTTTCTCAATTAACAACATAGATTTTTATATATTGATAACAGTATAGTGGGTTACAGAAAAAAATGTTTAATATGTCTGTTTGGGATCTACTTCACTGTAATTTGGAATTTAGTTAGCCTCTAAAAAGCATCCCTGTCATTTTGAATTATATCAGTGACCCTAATATATACTATAAACTACTTTCAAGATAAGGCATATCTGAGAAAGTGAACATATCAAAAACTAATTGAATATATATGAGTATGTAGGAATAAAGGCCATTCTATTCTATAGCAAGCAGTCAGACTTGTGTGTATAGATCCAGACATAAGATAGATACCTCATAAGATAGCTGAAATTTAATTATTTAAAGATAAATTAATACAGGCACTATGGAATAGTCTAATTAATTCAGTATCATTATCCAAATGTTCTGTGTTTATCTGTACTCCTTCCAGCCTTGTTTGTTTTCTTGAGTGGGTTGAGAAAGAATCATAATGTAGACTTGATTTGCAATTTACCTGTCACTAAGTTTATTACATTAGAAAAATATTATATTTCAGAAAATCTTCATTTTAGTAATTCTCACTGATCTTTTCTGGAAGCCATATTTAATTTTTAGTGTCAATTGTGCTTTTATGAAGTATAAAATTCATGGGTGTTGGGGGAGGCCACTTGTTCATTTCCTGGCTGCCAGGACTTCCAAAATAATCATACAGAAATATCTATTAATTACAATACTGTTTGACCAATAGCTTAAGCATATTTCTGGCTAACTCTTATATCTTAAACTAATCAATTTCTATTAATCTGTGTGTTGTCATGTTACTGTAGCTTACCAGCAAGCTTTCAGTGCATCTGTCTCCTGTGAGTAGCTACATGGTTTCTCCCTTGCTCTGTCTACTCTCTATCTAGTTCTCTTTCAGCCTGGCTTTACTCTGTTAGGCCATCAGGTGAAAGCAGTTTCTTTGTTAACCAATGGCAATAAAACATATTCACAGCATACATCACCTCCCACATATCCTCCCCTTTTCTGTTTAAGTAAAAAGGAAGGTTTTACTTTAACATACCAAGGTTACATATAATGAAAGTTATTATTTAAGAACTATAGTTACAATACTTATATCTACTTTATCTTTTATCATAACTAAGGAAAACTACAATTATAACTATTTTTCAACTCCATCAAAGACGTCAGAAGGATATAATAGTACCTAAGTAAACAAGAAGTGCATTGTAAGCAACTTCCAAAACTCTAGAATTGACAGAGACATCTGGCTACCTGACGACAATCTTCCAATGTTCTTTGGTAACATTGTGGACACCCATTTTCAACCTACTGGCCCACAGTATCCAACAGACTTTTCCATGAAGCAGAAAATTCCAAAGACAGTTCCACCTATATTGGTAGTTTGTCATGTACTTTCTTCTGTGTCCAGAATGTCTGGCAGACTCTTTCATGAAGCAGGAACCCCAAAGGACTGTCTCACCTTCTTTAGGCAGCTTCAGCAGTCATTTTCTGTAGGCTCTGCAAGTTCAGTCAAGCAGTTCAGGCAAGAGCAGTTTCTTGCCCAAATAACTCACAAACTCCATGAAGAGCATCTTCAAAGCTCATCATCCTCTTGAAGCATTTTTTTGCTGCCAGGAGCAGATGTGTGTCACTGTCTTGAAAATCCTAAGTTCTCAAAACATTTTAAATGTCGTATTCTGTTTGTATTTAAAAGTATTGAACATTATTGATCTAACAAATATATCTCTGTATATTTAGAAAACCTAATACACTACAATCTTGACTATTAGAAATAACTATCTATTAGCCTGTGTTTAAATATATAGTACATTTTTAAATGAGCTGCACAAACACAGTACCTTGATCAATAGCAGAAATATACACATAACAAAACTGACCTTAATTTTTTATCAATACACCAAATCAATACCAATGCAAATCTCTATAGCATATCCTACTTTAAATGTAAACAAATATTTATAAACAATATTTGGACATGTGGGTGTAGTTCTCTCCAAATAGCTTCCTGCTTTTTGTTAGTATTTCAGGTGGTCTTGGTCCATCAAATCACATTAGTCTGGAAGGAATCCACAGGTTCTCATCTTCTGTGGAATCAAATGAAGAACCTATTTTCCAAAACAACTTATCCTTAGACCCAAATTTTGAAGTCAAGATATCTTTAAAGTATATATGTTGGTTTAGCTTAGCAGTACATACAATAAAATGTCTCTCTGTAGTTAGCTTATTCACAGTCAAAAAATTAAAAAAAACACACAATGTATATATAATCCAGCCTCTCTCTATATATTTCATCTTTATGTGGCCTATTTTTTTTACTCAATTACTTTTTCTACAAGTTTACTGTGTCTCTTTAAAGACTTGTTTTCTTTTTTAAAAAACATTTACTTCTTTTTATAACTCTCTATACTCTTTGCATATGTAAATTTTTAATTACACTTTGAGCCATTTAGAAGTCCTTTTTATCTGAATTTGTCTTTATTGTGTATCTGTAATCCTTTTCTGACCAGGACTGCCTCTTAAAATGCTAAATGGCATGGCTAGAACTAAGGCTGCTTTGCAATTGGCTCTGCCCAGTCCAACATGGTCGAGGTTGGTTCACTGCCTCTGAGATCCATTGTCTCCACCCCAGATCCAGGGTCACAGTGGATCTGTGTCACCAGTAAGCAATGTGTAACATTCTGCTCACAGACCCCATTTAAATGCTTCATAGCCAGACCTCCCAAAAGAATCAGAGCTTTTTGTGCTAGTGAACCGGAAACTGACATTTTTAAAGAGGCTACATAGTTTTTACTGCTAAAGCTGAGTCTGGAAACCTCTTTAAAGAGCTTCATATCTGCTTTCTGCCAGCAAACAGAGCAAGAAGCTTTGTAAACTCTGTTTTTCAGTGTTTAGAATTCCTTCCCAAACTCTCTCAAGATTTAAGTGGATTTATTTGGCCATGTTTGTACCAATTTGTTAAGGGAAGGCCACTTCTTTGTTTCTCAGCTAGTCAGACTTTCAAAATTATCACATAGAAATTTGTATCAAATGCAATACTGTTTAGTCAATAGCTTTAGCATATTTCTAGCTAACTCTTATACCTTAAATTAACGTATATCTATTAATCTATTTATTTCCAAGAGGTAGTGGCCTACTGGAAAAGTTTGGGGGACTCCAAACTTTGGAAGTGTCTGTCTCCTGTGGAGACTGTTACATGGCTTCTCCCTGACTCTGTCTACTCTCTATATATATCTCTTTCAGCCTGGCTTACACTGTTAAGTCATTGTCTGAAAGCATCTTCTTTATTAGCCAATGTCCATAAAACATATTCAAAACATATGTTACCTCCCACATCACATGGGTTGCAGTGTGTAACCAAGAAGGCAGAAGAAAAAGATGGCTAAACTTAAATTTCTTTAAAATGTATTTTTAAAGGAGTAATGAGAAGATGAGCTAGTGATCAAGTATATGTTGAGAGAAATCAAGGTTATCATAATGCAAGACAAAAAAATAAATTAATAAATCTCCTATTTCAAAACAAATTCTGATTCTAAGTATACCATTGCACAGAACAAGTAAATGTAAATAGATATATTGACTGGTGCAATAAAAATCCTGAAGAAATAAACCAGGCATGAGTTTTTTTTTAAAGAAACAAATTAAAAACATTGAATATATAAACCGTCTTAACAAATATTTGAAAGCCCAACTTAATGATACATTACTGTAGTCAAAAGTCCCCAACCTCCATCTCACTTTGCTTTGTGGATAATCTATCTACAAATTGTTCTCAAGTATATGAACACATTTTATGCATACACACATGAGCAGATGCAAGAGACAGTCACAACAGAAATGATATGTGAAGAAGAGATAGATAATGTGTCAGGTGCTTTCTGAAAAAAATAGAAACGTTTGGCAATGCTGTTTTAAGGGAAGGACCAGAGATGGTGAAGCATGCTTTTGGAAGAATTTGATATTTTGTATTTTACATGCCTTGCAGAACTATCGCATTAGGCTACTCTTAATTTTATCCTCTTTTGTTTTTCTCCCTCTTACAACTCGAAGCACAACAAATAAAATATATGAATGACAAAAAAAAGTGTCAATAGGTAATTGTAATAGAAAACTAAGGCTCAGGATAAACAGTGAATGTAAGAAAAGCAAAAGAAAATGGAAACCTGTACAGGTATAAAAGTAGATCAGTGAAGTGAAATTCTGAAGATGAAGGATTGAAATGTTGACTCCCCATACACTCCTCTTGCAGGTGAGAAGATGGGGGTAGGAGGAGATGGGGGAAATGGGATTGGTATGCAAAAATCAAAAAGATTGTTTTAAAAAATCAAAACTCATAATAAAAGAAAATGTGAAAGCCAAGTATGGACGCCAAAACAAAGAAACTTTAGATCAGAGATAAATGGATATATGATCAATCAGATTACAGACCTCTGCCATTCTTAATGTTCATAGAATGAAGAGGTCAAGACATAAAATTCATTTGCACATCAAATTAATTAAAATAATAACATGACATGAGAGGAATGACAGCAGTGTAAACATATAAAAGTTACCCTGGACCATTTCCCCAATCCATCATGCTGTGGTGAAAATGGAAAGGAAAACTTTGGAAGTATCAGGGTCTGAAATAATAAAATCAAATAGATCGTGTTCAGACAACAAAATCCCCAATCGTATTATTTTGTATATTCTCAAAAATTTAGCAGTAAAAGGTAATTTGGTTTTAAATGCCATTTTTTTGGATATTAACCAACCACAGAGGATGTAAAATCAACAGAATTTTATTGATACTACTGGCTACTTAGCTGAGAGCATTATTCAAGTGGACCTGGACTCCTGATTTCACCTCTTTACCTCTGAAGGTAAAGATCTAGTTATCCACTAACAGATAAATTCTAAAATAAAAAAGAAATGAATCCCATCATTTCTTCCTGTTTTGTCAGTGCCTGACCAAACAAATGGCCAAATAGATATAAAAAGACTTCAGGAAAGAAAAATTTCTGAATAATTATGAAAGATAAAAGAGAGAAAAAAGTGATAGTATTTTTTTCTGCTCAGTGTTACCTTGTCTGTGTGATCTAAAATGACAACATTTTTCTGAATTAGAACATGTTGAAACTCCTACAGAAGAGATGCATGGAACGCAGTCTGCAATGACAATACTGAGTCAATGAATGGACAAAGCCTCTCTCCTCAGACAGGCTCTTAGGTGACATAGTAAAAGTTCATTCTTTTAGCCATTGCGCTTTTTGCTTTTTAGAGATGAAAGCAGGCTAAAGAAACAGATATTTTTCAATAATTCTTTTTATTATCCCTTCAGTACATTGTAAGTAAAAACACCATCATACATATATATATATATATATGCATACATATATATATATATATAACCATCATATATATTCTATATTATATACATCACATATCACATCATCATACACACATGCGCACACACGTGTGTGCATACCCATGTGCACACTAATCTCTGCCTGTGATTTAAGCACTCTGCAGTTTTGAGAACTTTTCTGTGAATTATTAGTGATTCCTCCCAAATGCTGCCCAAGATAAGGTCAATGTTCTCATAATTTTAACAATAAAGAAGATAAAGATAAAGAAAGATCAAATGGTTTATAAAGTGGTCCACAAATCTGCAGTGATTTCCAGCTCCAGGCAAGAACTCTTTCTTCTTCTTCCTTCCAGCTTTATTGAGACACAATTAATGAACAAAATGGGTATATATTCTCTATTGTAGAATGTAATTATATGATAAATATATACATCTTCAAATGGTTACTCTAGCCTTATTATAAAACTATTACCTTAGTTATATATGTGTTGAAAACACTTATATTCTTTTCAATCTTCAATTATTGCACATATAATAGAGCATACATTTTAACCATCATACTATACATTAACATCTCCAATTTGTTCATACTTGAACCTTATATCCTTTAACTAAACTCCTCATGTCCCCAAGTTCACCACTAGCCTATGGCTACCACCTTCCTACACTCTGCTTCCATGAGTTGTACTTTCTTAGAGTCCACATAGAATTGAGATCAGACATGATTTAGCATTCAATGTATAACTTATTTCTTTAGTGTAATATGCAATGTATTTCCCTTTTAGTAAAAATCATTTTTTTCTTAAACAATATATCCTGACTACAACTTCCCTTCTCTATACTCCTCCCAGTTCCACTCCATCTCCTCTCAAAGCCAGACACACTTCCATTCTGTCTCTCACTAGAAAAAAGCAGGCATCTAAGCAATAACAACACAACATAAGAAAGTTAAATACTATAAAATAAAACAAGACCATCGCACAGAATTTGAACAAAACAAAGCAATAGAAAGAAAAGAGCCCAAGAATCTGAGATCCACTCGTTCATACACTCATAAGTCCCATAACAATAATAAAGTGGAAGCTATGAGAGCAAAGAACTTGGTGCAGACATGCATAGGTTATATACTTACTGTTTCAGTTCTTGTGAGAATATATGAGCTTTGCCCAGTTGATTTAGAAGGTGTTGTTTTCCTGATTTCCTCTGTTCTGTCTGGCTCTTACATTCTTTCCACCTCCTCTTCTGCAGGGTTACTTGAGCTCTGAGGGATTGATTAGATGGTGACATTCCATTTAGAATAGTGGGATCCAAGGTTTCTGTGTGTATGTTATACCTGGCTGTGGGTCTCTGTGTTTGCTTCCATCTGCTGCAGGAGGAAGCTTCTCTGATGATGCCTGAATAAATCACTGATCTGTGAATATAGCAGAATATCATTAGGAGTCATTCTATTACTAATTTCATTTTTTACTATTAGTCATTTTGTCAGTACCTTTCTCTTTTAAGACAAGTAATATTGAGGTTCACTCTAGGTTATCTAGTTTATGAATCTTGATCATTCAAACAGTGATGAGCATAGACTCCATCTTGTAAGAGAGACTTAAGCCAAATCAGAAATTAGTTGGTTCATCCAACAAGTTTTGTGCCACCAGTGCCCTAAAATACTTTTCAAGAGGGACAGCATTATAGATCAAAGAAGTTTGTGGCTAGTTTGGTGTTTACCTTTCTCTTTTGGTACATTCCTGTATCAAAAAACACCAGGATATAGTGGTACAGTTCTATGTAGGCATCAGCTCAACCTCTTCATGTTCAATGAGTTCTATGGGTGTTGTCTTCAGCATGGGGCCTTGAAGTCAATATGTGGAGAGCAGCCTAATATATATATATATATATATATATATATATATATATATATATATACATATATATAGACAAAGGTCTGAAATGGAGATTTCCATGGGACCCTTTTGGCCAAAAATTTAATTGAATGTAACCCAGTTCCAGTATTAGAAACTTTATTTGGTGACAAGAGATGGTCAGTTGGGACTCTGTCTCCCCCATTATTTGGAGACTTCATTAGGACTGCCTTCATATATTTTTGGAGATGTCCAGTGCACTAGATTTCCATACTATCCTTCAAATGTCCCTCACTAAAGCACAAAAACAGGGGGTATACATAAACAAGTGTAGCTACATCAAACTGAAAAGCACAGCAAAGGAAACAAACAGGCAACCTACAAAATGGGTTACTGTATTTGCAAACCACATGACTAATGGGTTAACATCCACAGTGTGGGAGGCACTCACTCCACTAAGCATCAAGCAAAAACTGAAGACAGATCTGTCCTGCTTCTGTTCTAGGCTTTGTTGTGCTCAGTGTGGATGACCACTGGTGTGGTGTCTGCTCACTTCACTGTGAGTTTGTACTAAAATCAATTCAGGGATGGAATAACTTTGATAATTTAAGTTTTCCTTTAGACCAAATCTCTCAGGAGTCAGCTGTTAGCATAATTTTAGCAGGCTTAATGCCCCTGTTTAACATTTATATAAAATTTTGGTTACAGAAAAAATTTCTTGCTTCTGTTGACATTTTGACATGGGTTTAAGCAGTTACGGGAGGGATTATCTCAGCTCCGAGAATCCGGCAAAGAGTTCTGCTAATTGCACAGGAAAATTAACAGACTTTTAACATTGTTCTGACTTAATACTTCCACTACTTTCATTTGAAACAATTCAAAAGATTAGTTAAAATTGAATATAAACAGACCCTAAATAGCTCCATCCACAGATGATCCACATGCGGTGGTTATAGTTGTTACATTTTGTTATTACTTCCATTGTGACATGTTTTTCAATCCTCAGCAAGTTTAAATAGATTAATTTGATTAGAATATTAGGTATAAGTCTTAAATTTTGAAAATTCTACTTGGAAGTACCATTAATGTTGGTTTTCAACATAAAATTGTAAGAAAAAAACAAATTGTTAACATTTTATTCAAAACAAACATTTCAGTCAAAATACCCAAACAAAATATCTCCCTTTCTTTGCCAAGAACATGTTTCAGATCTGACTTATTCTGACACCAATTGTTTACATTTGCAAATCTAGTGCTAGCTACAAAACATAATTGTATCAAACGTATCTCAATATAAGTACTGGAGTTTAGATTGTGATGATATAAAAATAGCAGTAGAACTTGGAATGTGGCTTAGAGGTTAAGAGTACTTTGTATTCTTTCAGAGAATGTGGATGTGGATTTGGTTTTCAGCACCCACAAGGTAGCTGAACCATTTTTGCCTTCATATCCTGAGGATTTAGTGACCTCTTCTGACCTTCACAGGCCCAGAGCATGCACATGGCATACACACACACAAGCAGACATAACATTCATCCACATAAAGCCAAATCAATAAATCAAAAACTTATTTTAAGAAGATCAAGAAAAGTTACTGCTTATGTGAATCCACACATATATTTTGAAAGCAAATCAAACATATCACCCATCAAATTTATACTATTTTTTCTGAAACTCCTCAGAATGCAGCAGAAAAATTGCAAAAAATATAAACAATCAGATGATTATTTGTTCTTATCTTCTGGGAAGAAGAATATCTACACCAAATTACTTTGCATTTTACTTAATTTTGTGCCTAAACAGGAGTCTGCATTTATTTGAAATTACATACAGTGTTTCATTTTCCTATAATAAGATAATTTTTGAAAGAAGTATATAATCTGTAAAGTATAGCTATAATCAAATTTAGAGAAACACAATTTTATTAAAATATCATAGTTTCTGTGCACTATAAATTTGAAGAAATTATTCAATACATGACTCTATTCTCACAAGTTTTGATTATAGTCCTCTGATTTATAGGAAGGTAGGTGTTCAAGAAATGTTTACTAAATGAATCTGAGATAGTAATCATAGACTTCTGATTAAATAAAATGTGCACATGAGCAGCATTAGTTTTTAAACAGCACTGTGACATTATAAAGATATTATGTTATGAATGCAGACTTGGTTGGATATTTGATATGTCAGGTGCTATCTAAATGATATTAGGTAAGTTAAGTTTACCTCATCTCATTCACTTCCTGATAATATAGGTAGGAATCAGTCTGGGCAAGTACCAATGGCAGTATCCATGGAGTATTAGAATCCATGTGCATGTATGTCTTTTAGTCATATTAACTGTATTAATTACTCATCTTAAATCTTTACCTCTCTATAAACATAGATGTTTATACATTTCAAGCTATGTGAATAATAAGGAGGCTACTGAGAAAATATATAGTTAATATTCATTCCATTTGTTGCTTTCTTCTCTGTGTAGCCTCTCTATTTTAGTTTGATAGTAATTAATTCCTAGATGGAACTTGTTTTCTACATAGCTGCTATCATGTTGATAAAATATCCAAGTATTTATGCTATTAACTGTTCTATAGAACTCCTATTTTTCTTTTTATCTTATGTGTGCAAATTTCCCTTTTTGATACTCATTTTTACTATTTCTCAACATAGTATTAAGAGTTTTAGCCAGAATAATCAGGCAAAAGTTTTTTTGTGTGTGTGTGAATGTGTGTGTGTGTGTGTGTGTGTGTGTGTGTGTGAAATGTATAAATGCATCTTACTTTGAAAGGAGAAAGTCAAGCTAGCACTGTTTTATATGACATTGTTTTATATATGGAAAATACCAACCGCCATAAGTATTAGGACTAATAAAGGAATTTATCAAGATTGTGTGACACAAAGTCATAATACAAAATCAGTAACAGTGTTCTATGCCAAAAAGATAACTGCTTGAAATAAAACTGAAAATGATACTGCTAAGTAAAATAGAAATAAAATTAACCAATGATGTAAAAAAATCTCTACATCAAAACTCTCATACAGTGTAAGAAATGGAAGACATTCCCACATTTTGAAAATACAAAGGTGTAAGATGGTATCTCAAAGTTGTTTTGATTTGCATTTTCCTGATAGCTAAGGAGGTTGAGCATGACCTTAAGTATCTTTTGGCCATTTGTATTTCTTCTGTTGAGAATTCTCTGTTCAGTTCAGAGCCCCATTTTTTAAATGGGTTAATTAGCATTTTGAAGTCTAGTCTCTTGAGTTCCTTATATATTTTAGAGATCAGACCCTTGTCAGTTGCAGGGTTGGTGAAGATCTTTTCCCAGTCAGTGGGCTGCCTTTGTGTCTTAGTGACAGTGTCCTTTGCTTTACAGAAGCTGCTCAGCTTCAGGAGGTCCCATTTATTCATTGTTGCCCTTAATGTCTGTGCTGCTGGGGCTATACGTAGGAAGTGGTCTCCTATGCCCATATGTTGTAGAGTACTTCCCACTTTCTCCTCTATCAGGCTCAGTGTGTTCCGATTAATATTGAGGTCTTTAATCCATTTGGACTTGAGTTTTGTGCATGGTGATAGATATGGATCTACTTTCATTCTTCTACAGGTTGACATCCAGTTATGCCAGCACCATTTGTTGAAGATGCCCTCTTTCTTCCATTGTGTACTTGTGGCTCCCTTATCAAAAATCAGGTGTTCATAGGTTTGTGGGTTAAGATCCGGGTCTTCTATTCGATTCCATTGGTCGACTTCTCTGTTTTTATGCCAATACCAAGTTGTTTTCAATACTGTAGCTCTGTAGTAGAGTTTGAAGTCGGGGACAGTAATACCTCCAGAAGTTCCTTTATTGTTTAAAATTGTTTTGGCTATCCTGGGTTTCTTGTTTTTCCATATAAAGTTGATTATTGTCCTCCTCAAGGTCTGTGAAGAATTTTGTTGGGACCTTGATGGGGACTGCATTGAATATATAGATTGCTTTTGGTAGAATTGCCATTTTTACTATGTTAATCCTCCCAATCCATGAGCAAGGGAGATCCTTCCATTTTCTGGTATCCTCAACAATTTCTTTCTTCAGAGAATTAAAGTTCTTGTCAAATAGATCCTTCACTTCCTTGGTTAGAGTTACCCCAAGAGTGCTCCCACCCACCGAGATGGTGGGGCTGATCCGCTTACCAAGCCCAGCTGGACTGGGACTGAAAAAAGCATGAGATAAAACCGGTCTCCCTCAACATGGTGGACAATGAGGGCTGCTGAGGAGCCAAGGACAATGACACGGGATTTGGACCCTACTACACATACTGGCTTGGGGGGAGGAGGGGGCTGGCCTGTTTGGATGCTCACCTTCCTAGACCTGGATGGAGGGGGGAGGAACGTGGACTTCCCATAGGGCAGGGAACCCTTACTGCTCTCTGGACAGGAAAGGGAGGGAGAGTGGAGGAGGGAGGGGAGTAAATGGGAGGCGGGAGGAGGCAGAAATTTTTACTAAATAAAAAAATTAAAAAAAATACAAAGGTGATCACAGAGGAGCAACACTGTCAAAATGTCAATATTTCTGAAGGTCACCTGCAGATTCAAGGCTCTTCACATTAAATAACAATGACATTCTTCTTGACACTGAAAACAGGCCTAAAATTAGGAAGAAATTATGTCGTGGGGGATATGTGGAATATAGCCTCAAAAAAAGCTGTAGGCATTATAATACTTAACTCCAAAATCAACTACAACAATTTAGTCCTATAACAATCATTGTATTAGCACAAAAACAGACATCCATCCATCAATCAATGAAATAGATGTATGAAATAAATCTACACATCTATGTAAACTGATTTTAAAGAAATTTTATAAGAAGGGGAGGGGAGAGGCAGAGAGGGGAGCAGAGAAAAATGTAGAGCTCAATAAAAATTAATAAGAAAAAGAATGGCCTTCAGACCATGAAAATAAGAGTATTGTTTACCCACATAAGAAAAATAAGCAATAACCCCAATTCTCACTAATAAAACAACTTCAACCAGATTATAGAATTTTGACACTAATTTAATGTAATTCAATTAATAATTTAAATTTTTATTGCTCATTATTTTGTTATGTTTAATAATTATTAAAACTGGTGAACAGTTATTGTAAAAAAGCCTAAGGAGAAAGAGTCTTTACAAGAATGTGGAGCAAATTGAAACCTGTGCCTCACTGATAGAAATATAAATTAATAAAGCCATAATCAAGAGAATATGGAAGTCTTCAACAAGAAAAAAAAATAGAAGTGTCATATGATCCAAAGGAAATTAATCCAGTGTGTATGAGTATCTACAGAAAATATGCATTGCAGCACTGGTCATAACAGCCAAAAAATGGCAACAATATATGTGGTATCACTAATAAATGGACAGATAAAACAGATACATACATATATTGAAATACTATTTGACAGTAATGCAGAATGATACTGCCAAATGTTAACTGTGTAGGGGTATATAAACATTCTATGTTAATTCAATTATACCAGACTCAGGATGAAAAATACCACATGATCTCATTCATATGTGAAATCTAAAAATTTTAATCACATGGAAGTTGACATGGAATAGTGATTTCCTAAGGCTGTAATTACGATTTTGTTTCTGTTGCCTCCCACACTTTATGGTTGTTAAGTCCTAATAAAGTACACTTTATGCAATCTCCAATTTGTCTTTTCTTTCTTCAGTCTCGCTACTCTGCACTTTCTGATAGCCAATTTTCAGTTGGAATAGCACAGATATTCCTGACACAATGTTATTTCTACAACTAATTTACTTTAGCACTCAAAGAAATCTTTGGCATAATGATTTTTAAGTGTATCTTGAATTAGCTAAGAAAAATATTTTGCATCAGACTCTAAACTCTTTAACAGGCTAAAACATGAATGCAAAAAAAGAGTTTCAGATGAGTTTTCCCTATTATCTCAGTGAGATGTATGCAGAGACAGTCTGTGGGAACAAGGGGTTGATTCAGAATTTCACTTTTCAGTATCAGTCATCTAGAGAATACATATGGGACCATCCAGATGGGAAGAACAGCATGAACAAAGATACCAGGACAGGAATGTACAATAACTATCTATGCTTTAGGGGAAGATATTTTTGATTCTGAGCTATTTGTCTGACAGAAATAACAGAAACTTAATTGAGCAATCTTAGATCTCTAATTTATTGAATTTTGACAAAATTAATAACTTAAAACATGTCTAAGCTATAGACAAGAAATGAGATATCTGTTTCTCTTACATATCTATAATGATTTGCATTGTAATGTATCTTTCCTTATCTTACATTTTGGAAATATAGGTTAGTAGAAAATATTATATACTGTTGCCATGCTATAAATTAACAGAAAATACGAGTCACAAAAGACATAAATAGAAGCAATATATTTTAAAAAATCAGAAAAATATTGATATGTTAATATTTCAACTACATTAAATAATGAAGATAGAAAAGGCAAGAAATTATTAAAAAGAAATAAATAATTTATACTATAGAGTGTAGAGTTTGGGAGAGATGACAGTTTCCCACTTGTACAATGACTATATAATCAGCTTTCAATATATCAACTTCAAGTCTCTAAAGATCTAAGCAGTTTGAAGATCTCTGCATACCTTTCTATTGGTTGCTAACCAAGGGCAAGAATCAGGTCACACACAATGTTCTTTCTTACAAGGCAGCATCTGCTACAGAGTAAGTAATAGGCTTCTTTACTGCTCATTCAGAATTGGCAAGAAAAATAAATAAATGACAGAAGGAAGATTTTCTCAGTAAAACTGTTACCTAGAAGAATCATTTTTGTTAGAATTAAAAATACAATGACATCTTGAATTTTGCATACAAATGGATGGAAATACAAAACACCATCCTGAGTGAGGTAACACAGACCCAAAAAGAGGAATATGGTATGTCCACACTCATAGGTGGATTCTAGCCATAAATAAAGGACATAAAGCCTATAATTTGTGATCCTAGAGAAACTAAATAAGAAGGTGAACCCAAAGAAAAACATATTGTTATCTTCCTGGATAATGGAAATTGACAAAATTGCCGGGCAGGGGTTGGGAGCACAGGGGTAGGGGTGAGGTGGGGATAAGGGGAGATGGGGGAGAGAAGGGAGAAAGAGAGGATGAGGAGAGCTTGAGGGAATGGTATGGTTGGGATGGAGGAGGGGGATATGGGAGCAGGGAAGTAAATATCTTAACTATGGGAGCCATTTTAGGGTTGGCAAGAGACTTGACTCTAAAGGGGTTCCTAGGTGTCCAAGGAGATGTCCCCAGCTTGTTCCTTGGGCAGAAGAGGAAAGGGTGCCTGAACTGGCCTTGTCCTATAGCCACACTGATGATTATCTTGCATATCACCATAGAACCTTCATCTGGTGATGGATGGAGATAGAGACAGAGACCCACACTGGAGCACTGGACTGAGCTCCCAAGGTCCGAATGAGGAGCAGAAGGAGGGAGAACATGAGCAAGGAAGTCAGGACTACGAAGGGTGCGTTCACCCACTGAGATGGTGAGACAGATCTAATGAGAGATCACCAAGGCCAGTGGGAATGGGACTGATGGAGCATGTGATCAAACTGGACTCTTTGAATGTGGCTCACGGTGGAGACTGGAGGCTGACTGAGAAGCCAAGGACAATGGCACTGGGCTTTGATTCTACTGCATGGACAGGCTCTGTATGAGCCTTGTCAGTTTGGATGCTCACCTTCCTGGACCTGGGGGGGGGGGCGAATTGAGAGGACCTTGGACTTCCCATAGTTTAGGGAACTCTGACAGCTCTTTGGCCTGGAGAGGAAGGGAGTGGGGGTGTGGGTGGAGCAGAGGGGAGGGAAGTGGGAGGAGGGGAGGAGAATGAAATTTTCAATAAAAAAGAATTGTCTATTTCTTATTTATAGCTGAATAAAGACAGACTTATGGTAAGAACATAGAAATTGATCATTAGATGTTATATCATCACCAGTCCCTGCTATATTCAACACCCAAGTGAGCGTATGTTTGCCCACATTTGTTTTGGGTGTGTTTGTTTTACAAGAATACTTGTGCATGCTGAGGCCTGAGGATAGTGTCAAGAATCATTCTCTATATATCTTCATCTTTTTCACTGGTTAGTTTGTCTTAATCAAACTCAGAAGTCATGGCTATGTTTATTTACTAGCCAAATTGTCCTGGGGATCCCCTTTCTCTGCATTTCACAGTTGAAATTAGAGGAAGATCACCCTAACATCCAACCTTTATGTAGGCTTCTCAGAATTATTTCTCTGGTCCTTGCATTTGTATAGCAAATGCATTAAACACTAAGCCAGCTTCCTAGAAAAAAGTCCACACTTTAATGTTTTGTAAAACTTCTAACACAATTAACTTCAAACTAACAGGAACAAAGTAAAGAGAAGGTTTAGTAGCAGAATTAAAAGAAATGTTTAACATGTCAATAAAAACATTGAAATATGAATGAAATTGGTATTCCTTTTTATCATGAGTCTGAACAAAACTGTAACAAATTGTTATTGATTATACTGTTACTATGGATACCAAAATACTTATTTTGTTAATTTAGGAATTCAGAGTTAAAGAAAATTCAGAAAGAGGAAGAAGACTGAACAAATTGACTCAGAAAGGATATGATCATTTCTTCCACTGTTGTCTTCCCCAAATATTTCATAGCATGAGTATTGTTTAGTTATACTAAAAACTGAACACAACACTGGCCCAGAACACTGATTTCTTATAGGAATCATGTAACATGCATTTGGTGGGGCAGGTAAACTGATCTTTAAAGGTAATCTTCACTCCAGCTGTGATAAAAGTATTTGGGAAATGAAAGCGAGAAGCCATGTCCTTTAAAGACAGATAAGCGACCAAAAGAAATGAATATTGGAGCCAACAAGAACAGAGTAGATTTAATACTTATTTGACACTGTCTGTAATTAAATGTCAAAGATAGCTACCAGAGATATTACCCTTTCCCATGCAGCCATCTGGCCTCCTGTTTTGAAACTTGAAGAAGATACAGAAGTGATTGGAGGTCAAGGAACAGAATGCCCTATATCAAGGTGCCTGGGCAGTGCCCCATGTGATGCATGGACTTTTCTATTGGTCCATATTGTTTCTCAGTGGTTGATGTTTGCTTTATAGTATCACAAAATATGCTACAACCAATGCCTATTAGAAGGATTCCAGAGCAATGTAGTTTCTATTTAGGTCAGCTGATAAGGCATAAACTGATTGTGAATGGGGTATATTTTGACTTCATGAACTACCCAATGAGTGGTTACAAAAAAATGGAAATAAATGCTACATAGTTCATATATAAGATGCCATCAATTTAAGAAAGGTAAGTTAGATGATATTTTCAAAAGTGAGTCAAAATTAATATTCTGGGAATTATTTTGATTATTTTGTTGTTTACTTCTATTCTTGGTGTATATCACCGGCTAGATAAAAGATAAAAGAATATTATAATAATAACAGTTCTTAATTGTCAAAATGTTTTAACTGGCTTTGAATCCTATAATTATGACATAATAATTGGGGAAGTTGATTGAAAATTCCAAACTTAAGCAATGATTTTAGTGTTTAAGATGTGATCTTAGTTTACTTAACACACTGTGTGAGTAGCCTTCTGGGTAGGGCTGTTGGTACTGCCGGTTTAAAAGCACCTCTTTAACAATGATATCTCACTAGGCCTTGTTCTTTGGGCATGCTGAATTTTTTTTGTTTGTTTTTGTTTTTTTTTTCTTTTTTTTATTTTTCTCATTTTTTTATTCAAGATTTCCATCTCCTTCCCTCCTCCTCCCCCTTCCCTCCCCTCCCTTCCACCCATACCCCCACTCCACCCCTCTCCAAAGACAAAGAGCCATCAGGGTTCCCTTCACTATGTTAAGTCCAAGGTCCTCCCAGCTCCCCCTAAGTCCAGGAAGGTGAGCAACCAAACTGACAAGGCTCACAGTGAGCCCATCCATGCTCTAGAGTTCAAGCTCATCGCCGTTGTCCTTGGTTTCTCAGTCCTCCTCCACCGTCAGCCACATTCAGAGGGTCTGGTTTGGTCCCCTGTTCCATCAGTCCCATTCCGACTGGACTTGGTGGTCTCCCTTTAGATCTGTCCCACCGTCTCAATGGGTAAACGCACTCCTCGCGGTCCTGGCTTCCTTGCTCATGATCTCCCTCCTTTTGCTCCTCATCAGGACCTTGAGAGCTCAGTCTGGTGCTCCTATGTGGGGCTCTGTCATTTTCTCCATCCAATGCCAGGTGAAGGTTCTATGGTGATATGCAAGATATTCATGAGTATGACAACAGGATCTGGACATTTCTGGCACCCTCTCCTCAGCTGCCCAAGGAACTAGCTGGGGGTGTCTTCCTGGACACCTGGGAACCCCTCTAGAGTCAAGTCTCTGCCAACCCTAGAATGGCTCCTGAGCGAGGTAACCCAGGCCCAAAAAGATGAACATGGGATATACTCACTCATAATTGGTTTCTAGCCATAAATAAAGGACAGCGAGCCTATAATTCGTAAAAAATCCTAGAGAAGCTATATAAGAAGGTGAACCCAAAGAAAAACATATAGTTATCCTCCTGGATATTGGAAGTAGACAAGATTGCCGGACAAAAAATGGGAACATGGGGGTGGGGTATACAAGGAATATACAATGCATACATACATACACACTTACATAATTATTATCTGAAATTAATTCTTTTTATTTTTATGTTTGTGTCAGAAAATATTCTTTTTATTATTTTATTATTTGAAAAAATACCAATCCAAATTTCCACTCCCTTGCCTCCTCCTACTCCTTCCCACACAGTCCTATCCCTCCACCCTCCAATCCTAAGAGAGGACAAGGCCCCCTGCCCTGTGGCAAGTACAAGGCCCTCTCTACTACATCTAGGTTGAGTAAGGTATACATCCAAAGAGAAAAGAATCCCAAAAAGCCAATACATGTAGTAGAGACAAATCCCAGTGCCATTGTCAATGGTCCCTCAGTCTATGCCAACTGTCAACCACATAAGAGGAACTAGTTTGATCTCATGCTCATTCACTCCCAGTCCAATTAAAGTTGGTGAATTTCCATTAGCTCAGGCAAACTGTCTTAGTGGATGAACCCCTCATAGTCTTGACCTCCTTGCTCATATTCTCACTCCTTCTACTCTTCAACTGGACCTTGGGGGCTCAGTCCAGTGCTCCGATGTGGGTCTCTTCCTCTGTTTCCATCTGTTGTTGGACAAAGTTTCTATGGTGATATTTATGATAATCATCAGTCTGACTACAGGGCAAGGCCAATTCGGGCACCCTCTCCTCTATTGTTTAGGGTCTTAGCTGGGATCATTCTTGTGGATTCCTGGGAAATTTTGAAGGGCTGGGATTCTTGCTAACCTCATAATGGCTGCCTCAATCAAGATATCTCTTTCCTTGCCCTCATATCTGTCCTTCCTTCATCTCGACTATTCCATTCCCTCAAGTTCTCCTCAACCCTCCCCTTTTCTCCTTCCTTGCACTCCCAGCCCCCATGTTCCCATTTTTGTTAGGCAATCTTGTCTATTTCCAATTCTCATGTGGATCAATAGAGTAAGGGGAACACTCATCCATTGCTGGTGGGAATGCAAACTTGTACAACCACTTTGGAAATCAGTATGGCGGTTTCTCAGAAAACTGGGAATCAACCTACCTCAGGATCCAGCAATACTACTCTTGGGAATATACCCAAAAGATGCTTAATCATACTACAAAAGCATTTGTTCAACTATGTTCATAGCAGCATTATTTGTAATACCCAGAATCTGGAAACAACCTAGATCCCCCTCAACTGAAGAATGGATAAAGTGTGGCACATTTATACATCAGTGTACTACTCAATGGTAAAAAAAAAAAAAAAAAAAAAAAAAAAAAAAAAAAAAAAAAAAAAAAAAAAAAAAAAAAAAAAAAAAACAATGGCATCTTGAATTTTGCATGCAAATGGATGGAATTAAAAAACACTATCCTGAGTGAGGTAACCCAGACCCCCCACAAAAATGAATATGGTATGTACTAACTCTAAGTGGATACTAACTATAAACAAAGGACTTTGAGCTTATAGTCCATGATCCTAGAAAAGCTAAGTAGTAAGGTGAACCCCCCCTCAAAAAATTATAGAGACCCACCTAAAATAATTAATTTGGCATTGTGAGTTTTTATTTGACCTATGTGGTAATGCTAACCTGGCAGAAAATTACTATAAAAATGCATTTCTGAGTTATGACAATTATCTTGGCAATATAATGTTAGAATCATTCATCAACAGACTGTAAGAATCTTGCTGAACACCATGCACAAATTTTCATGATGAAGAGAAAAGTGTCCTGCATGTGCTTCATCCCAGAGACTACATTATTCTTCCAGCCAGTTTAGTCCCTAAGCCTGCCTCAGTAGATATAAATGAAGAGAATTGGCTGCGTGTCTGCCCCATTCCCCAAGTAGGTGTTTATCACCTTTGTCATCTTTACCTTGTCTCCTAGGGTTTTCTTGTAATGGTCTCAGCTGCTAATGCCAGAAAAGCACGAAAGAGATTCTGTTGTCATAAAAGTGCTGCAAACATGTTTTATTATACACTGTGGTGATATAGCTAGCTTAAAAAGCAATCTTTCAAATCATCTAGAGAGGAAGGAAGAGCTACTGAAACCCAGAAAAGATAAAAATAGAAAGTTAAAACTGCAACAGATTCCAACTTCATACTTTAAACGGCTTCCTTTCTCTCAGAGTTTTAATAGCTTAACTTTAAAAAAAAATATTGAATAGGGGAGAGGAGAAAGAACCTTAAACAATCAAGTCTATATCTACAAATATTTACAAGGAGCAAAAGACTAATGAAGAAAAGAATAATGGAATAAATAATTCATTCAAATACTATCTTGTCTCATGTGCCTTAAGAACAATCAAGAGATATGTAAAAATTATCTATATTATTCTTAAAGTTTAAGTAGTCTTTCTTTCTCTCTCTCTTCTTTCATTTCCCTGTTTCTCTCTTTCTCTCTTAAACAGGGTCTTATATATCCCAGCAATGACTTGAATTTTCAGAATAATAGGCAATGAGAATGACACATTCCACACTTCTGATTCCCATATTTGACTTCATCTCTGGAGTGTCAGAAGCTAACAGACATTGTTTAAGTGCCTATGGGATAATGCCTGGTCTGTATGTTAAGCACTACACTCCCAGCTTTTCATCCTTACCCTCAGCTCCTCAAGGTTTACTGATAATAGATTTTCAGTGTTTTTTCTCATCTAAATTATGTTGACTCCCATAATTTTAGCTTTAGGAACACAACCCAGGGATATTTTAAGATAAAATAACTATCTTCTTTTGGGTACAGAGCATTGCTATCTTATAGCCTTCTATCAGATGTGGATTCTTCTCTTAGAAAACTGTAGAGATTGGTAGGATTTCAAAAACACTGTTCATGCCAGGTGTTGGTGGCACACACCTTTAATCCATCCCAGCACTCAGTAGGCAGAGTTAGGCAGACCTCTGATTTTGAGGCCAGCCTGGTCTAGAGAGTGACCTCCAGGAGAGCCAGGGATACACAGAGAAACCCTATCTCAAAAAAAAAAAAAAAAAAAAAAAAAAAAAAAAAAAAAAAAAAAAAAAACCAAGCAAACATACTGTCAAACAAAAGACAATAAGAAAACAAAACCACTGTTCATATTTGCTCCACTTGTAAACTGACATTACTAACCATACATAATTTATGGTACACACTTGCAAAGTAAAATAATGTATGCAAAGTGCTTGGAATAACATTTCTTTGACCTGGATTTAGTTTATTTAACGTATCTTCCATGGGTGTGTGGGTGCTGTGCCTTGGTTCACTGTGGTGCTGTTTAGAGTTGGCTAAACCTGTAAGAAACAGAGCTAATCCAAGGTAGTTACTTCATCAGTTTGGAGACCTCAGAAGGAACTAGTGGCAAAGAGTAAAGTAGCCACGAGATGTGAGTGTGGCTTCTTGTCCTATTTCTTCATGCTTCTGTTTCCCTTTTCAGTTCCCTATTATGACAATGATATAATAGAAGCCATGGCCAGGATGTAGATGGTCTTGCAGATATTTCAGAAGCATTTTCATCTCTGGAAGTATAAGTTAAAATTAATCACATTAGTATCTAAGACACTCAGCTATGGGGATTTTGTTATAGCAACACAATGGAAAGTAAACAATTTTTTTCCTGACGTAATCATTAACTTAATATAATTCATCCTTTCACTTTTTAAAATTTTTACAGAGATTTGTATAAACTTTTGACATTTAGACTTGCTAAGCACAACCAGAAGACAATAAGGGCATATACAGTATAGAAGAGGAGAAAATGGATATAGTATTTTTTGAACAAATTCATATACTACCTATCATGTATCTTTATTATTTGAATCTGTGATTTAGACCACACTAGGTAAACTACAATCATACTATTACAGCAGGTTGAATCCCATGTTGCAAATATAGCTGTCAGGCATATCCATGCTTTAGCATTGTAGCACATTATCATAATGTGCAGAGTTCACACCCAAGCTGAGTTAACAAAACTATAAAAAAATCTCTAATATTTTGAGTAAATGTATCATATTCACAGCTTCTGGAATACGTAAGTGTGCCTTAGGTTGGGCACAACAAAGACCTTGGCTATAAGTTTTACCAAGGCTGGGAAAAGACAGAAAATAAGACAATTGACATAAATATTTCTGTACAGTCTGAAAAGACTTTTCAGATGTTATTCAGAAAAAGAAAGGCTATTCAAGGAGAGAATTTTACATGGCTGCAGTTTGAGAGTTCAGGAAACATCACAGGTATCTATAAGATATTCAGGAATTTTTAACATGAAAATTTCAACTCACTCTGTAGTACAAAGCAAATACAAAAGTATAAGATTTTGCTTTAGAGAATAAGACGCTATGATAGAGTAAGTGAGGCATTGTAAAATGATTTCAATGAAGGAAGAACTAAAATCTGATATCCCCTACTTCAGAGCTGATTCTAGGAGCCCATGCTCTTGTACTGGTAGGAAGACCAGAAAGAGCTCATCTATTTAGTAATCAAGGTGACATTAGTAATAATGGTGCTGATTCACTTAGAATGTTAATTATTTGTGGATATCTGTGTAGTGGGTGTTTTGTACATGTGAGTATAATGTTTAAAATTCCCAAAAGATGTTATTAGCTTCTCTGGAACTTTAATACAGAAGGTTGTGAATTGCCCATCATGGGGGCTGAGAGGTAAACCTAGGCTCGTTAGAAGAATAGAACTACCTCTCAAATCCCAATGCAATGTTATGATCAAGAAAATGGGAAACACAGTACAAATTGAGAAGAAAGGGTATCAGGAATTATTTAGGGGAGCAGAATACACAGCATGGGCTGAAGAAGAGAGATATGGCTTGGTGACACATGTCATTATCTGCATTATTTGGTAGAGTTGAGTACAGGGGACAAATGACAAGCATCCAACTCAAGTCACTAAATGTTTGGCAACATTATCTGGAAACCCTAATTGTGAAGCATCAAATAGCATCAGGAAAACATGGCTTTATTATCATCTCACTTTCTAGGTTTCTGCTTTAAAATAAAAATCAACGTACTCTATTTATAAAGCTCTTTGCTGCCGGGCGGTGGTGGCGCACGCCTTTAATCCCGGCACTCGGGAGGCAGAGGCAGGCGGATCTCTGTGAGTTCGAGGCCAGCCTGGTCTACAAGAGCTAGGTCCAGGACAGGCTCTAAAAAAGCTGCAGAGAAACCCTGTCTTGAAAAACCAAAAAAAAAAAAAAAAAAAAAAAAAAAAACAGCTCTTTGCCAACACATTAGATAAATGTCACATTTTATATCACATTTTATATATAGGGAGATAGATAGATAGATTGATTGATAAATAGATAGATAGACAGAAATGATTAGACTTTCCATTAATATGAATCTTCCATCCCTGTATGGGATATGGGATGTTCAGGTGAACATCATTCTCTCTAAATTTTACCCACACTAAAAATAACATGAAGTTGTGCATGTACAGGGTTACTCAAAAGAGTAAAATATATAGATATTTCAGGATCATTTCCATAAAAACTAGATGGGCAGACTGGGGCCACTAGCATTGGTACCAAGATATATCCCTGTTGCATGTACTGGCTTTTAGGGATCCTATTATTTATGGATGTATACCTTGCTCAGCCTAGATATAGAAGGTGGGCCTTGGAACATCCACAAAGCAATGTGCTTTACCCTCTCTGTGGACTGGGTGGGGGTGGGGTGGGAGGGTGTATGGGGAGAATTAGAGGAGGGGAGAGAGTGGGAACTTGGATTGGTGTTTTAAAAATCTAATAATTTTTTTAAAGTGAAAAAAGAAAAAAAATTTAAAAAGATTAAAAAAAGCTAGATGAACACAGAAGCACTCAGAAATTATATTTAAACATTGAAACGGGGTCAAAACAACATACATGAGAAGAGAAAGCTGCATCTGAATAGAGTAAGAGAACAACATAAAATGTAAATGAGCTAGCCAATACCTTTCCACATGACTAAACTTACAAGTTTCACTTTTCTTTGGAATTTAAATACTAAAGAACATAGCTTATACATTCTATAATAGCACAATACTACCTATTAAAATTAGAATTTTTATTGGAGGTATATGTTGAAAATGGAAGATTAATGTGAAGTCCCTGTTTTCAGTGGCTGCAAACTTTGGCAGAACATTTCATTTCAAATGGAAGCTGGCATGAGTTTACTCTGTCAGACTCCAGCCCTTGCCAAGTTCTACAAACATCCAGTTCAGCTGTTTTGGGTTAAGATGGATGCCAAAGTAAAGAGGTTTTTGGTTTTCGGGTTTTGTGTTTTGTTTTTTGTTTTATTTTTTCATATGGTTCCAAACATTTTTCCTTATAAATGTAAAATGAGTAAATGACTGTTTATCGTGAGGCTGTTAATTAATATAAAACAACAAAAAGCTTATATGTAAAGTTATTCAGTGAGCAACCATGACTAGAGGACACAAAAAGAATCCATGTTTTTGTTACAAACTCACTTTCACCAAATACTCTTCAGAAGTAAGAGCATCTTTATGTCTTACCTACTCAATGGTAAAATAAAGAGATTAATATTAACCCCCATAATCATAACAGTGGAAATTATAGGCAGCTTGCAAATTTAAGCATTTGATTTTACTTTTCAATATTTTTTGATTATGAATTTTTACTGTAGTAACTTCTGTTGTTTTGTGGATATAAACAAACCTGGAATGTGATGATGATCTCTCTGAAGTACAGATGACTGAGTTCTTTTCATATAACATCTATATACCAGGAAATTTTCAGTGTATTCAAAAGCTAGGTTTAGTGTTTGGAGTTTCTAGGAGTCATTACATTAATGGTTTGATGATTCATCATTTATCTAAATTACCACTTTGTTATAAAAAGTCTATGTAGCTTTCAAAGGTTAATACCAGCTTATCCCAAATATATAACACATTTTTCATTAGGAAATATTTTACACATTTAGAATTTGAAGGGACCTTAATAGGTCTAAGTAATAAAAAAGGTCCTTTCACATGTAATATGTAAAAATATGTTTATAGTCACATCAAGAATCATAAGGTTGGAAGTGGAGAGAAGGTTGAGAGGTCAAGAGCAGTGGTTACTGTTCCAGAGGACCCATGTTCAATTTCCAGTACACACATGGCAGCTCACAATTGTCTATAACTCCAGTTCCAAGGTATCTGCCACTCTCACAGATATACATGCAGGTAAAACACCAATGCACATAAAGCATAAATAAATCATTAAAAATAAAAAGAATCACAAAGTTCTTTAAACTGTATTGTTGACTGGGTAATATTTTGAATTAGTCCTAGGACATCTCAAAACACTATAATGACAAAATAATTTTAATTTAATAAGCTAAACAAAAGCCAGCATCCAAAAATTATTTCATTCACTTATGTCTAGGTTGCAAAATACCATATCATAAAAAAAATCCTGAATAAATATTTAATTAATTGAACAGTTACAAATGTCCAGATATTCATTGTCATTTAAGAGTAAACACAGATTATCAGGTATATTAGGAGATACATGCAAAATTTATAGTGTACCTGTCTGAAAACAGTACTGTCACCATTAACCTGCTACAAAATATGTTTAGAATATTGATATATAACATATAGCACTCAGAATTTAAGTAATTTCAACCTAAGTGAATGTGTGTATATTTTGTTCTATGATTCAACATCAAATGTCTGGCTTGTATTTTGTCTAGAAGTAAATGAGGTTTATGATTATGCCCATCAGAGCACTGTTGGGCTATTGTGGACACATAGAATAATGTTTGCAATTTGACTCATTGACCAGACATGATCATTATCAGACTAACCCTGTCACTGAATTTCCCAATCATTATTTTAAAGCCACAGGCAACAAATGAGTAGGACACTAACAATTCTCAAATAAACACGGCAGGGTCGTAGGAAAATAATGAGTGTTTTGCATTCCAGTCTATGAGGAACCCAAATACACCAACTCTGCATTCTGTTGTTCTAGAAACAGAATTTCTATAACAGATTTTACTTAAATAAGTGGCTGTTGCTTAGTGTTTGAAAAGGCCAGGGCAACTAAATAAACACAGCATATGAATTAATGTCTCTAGTAACAGTAGACATTTAAGTTTCTTAGTTATTTGATAACACCTTAACTATCACTAAAATTGTTACAAAATTGTAACATTTTTAATCATGAATAAGACCATATGCTTATGTTTTAATCATAATAAGAACATATGTTAGGGGAGGTAGTTCGTTCATTCTTGGCCTCTTAGACAAGAAATAATCACACAGAACCTATATTATTTGCAATACTGTTTGGATAATAGCTTAAGCATATTTCTGGATAACTCTTATATCCTAAACTAACCCATCTCATTAATCTGTGTTTTGTCATGTGGCTGTGGCTTAATGCGTAAAGTTTCATGCTTGGCATCTTCTCCGACTGAGCTACATGTCTTCTCCAGACTCTGCCTTCTTTCTCCCAGCATTTAGTTTAGGTTTTTCCACCTAGCTCTATTCTACCCTATCATAGGCCAAAGCAGTTCTTTTATTCATTAACCAATAAAACCAACACATAGACAGAAAGACTTTCCACACCATTTCTCCTTTTATGTTTAAATAAAAAGGAAAATTTTAACTTTAACATGGTAAAATGGCATGTAACAAAACATGTATTAGTAAGAAATCTAGTTATAATATTTATATCTACTTCATTTTTTATTATAACTAAGGAAAACTATAATCGTTTCTTCTTTAACTCCATCAAAGACTCCAGAAGGATATAATATTACCTAAGTAAACAGGAAGTGCATTGTAAGTAACCCCCAATACTCTAGAATTGACAAAGACATCTCGCTGCCTGGACAGTCTTCCAAAGTTCTTCAGTAACATTGCAGGCACCCATCTTTAGCCTACTGAACCATAGTATCCAGCAGACTTTTCCATGAAGCAGGAAATTTCAAAGACAGTTCCACATATATTGGCAGTTTGTCAAAGAGCCTCCTGTATCCTGCAGAATGTCAAAGAGCCTCCATTTGTTATTTTATGAACCAGAAACCCCAAAGGATGGTCTCACCTTTAGTGAGTTTAGTAATCATTTTGTTGGGGCACCTGCATGTCCATTTCATTCAGCATAACATCAAGCAGTTCAGTAAAGATCAGTTTCTTGCTGTGAGACAAAAAAAAAAAAAAAAAAAAAAAAAAAAAAACATTGATTGGCCTGTAGCCAATCAGGAAGTATAGGTAGGGAACCAGGAAGGAAGTATTGGTGGGGAAATGAGAACAAGAGTGTTGCTGGAGCTCCTTCCGCTCCTTCAGCCAATAGCCGCTGAAATACCAGCCCATTGGGCATGGTCTCTTTTTAAAAGTGCAGCCTCTTGAGGGAGTTGGGAGGACCTTGGACTCAACATAGTGTAGAGAACCCTGATGGCTCTTTGGCCTGGAGAGGGAGGGAGTGGGGGTATGGGTGGAGGGGAGGGGAGGGAAGGGGGAGGGGGAGGGAGGAGATGGCAATTTTTAATAAAAAAATAAATAAACTGGAAAAAAATGCGGCCTCTTCCCTCCGCTTGCTCCGCTTTCGGTGACTAGGCTCCCTTCCTGATTGCGCAGAGGGCTGTTGTCTGGGACAGTGATCTGTAATTTGTCCCCTTCAAATAAATAACCATTCTATTAATCATAATTCCAAACTGGTGTGAGATTGTTTGTGATTTACGCCTTCAGAAGATAATTCTGGGAAGAGGAAAAGTCAGTCTGCAGTAGTCACCCAGATGGATAAGAAGCCAGACCCAGATCAAGCAAGATGAGACTGCCTCGCTGAAAATGGTACCAAGCCATGTTGCTAACACAGACAAGAATTATGGGCTAATATGTTATAAAAGTCAATAGGAAGCCTGAGATACTAGGCCAATCAGTTCATAATTAATTTAGACCTCTATGTAATTTCTTGGAACTTAACAACTGAGGGAACTGAGCTGGACAGAAATCTCTGTCAAGTTTCTTGCCCAAATGGCTAGCAAACTCTGTAAGTAGCCTCTTTGATGCCCATCATCCTCTTGAAGTAACTGGTGCTGCCAGTAGCAGATATGTCTCATGTCATGAAAAGTTCTAAGCTATTAAAACATTTTAAATGCCACAATTCATAGGTCTTTGAAAGATTAGAAAATTATATATATATATATATATATATATATATATATATATATATACTAACATGACTACAAGCTGGACCTTTAGAAATGACTATTAACCTGTATTTCTTAACTATTCATTACATTTTTAAATGAGCTGCACAAACATAATACCTTAATCAATAGCAGAAATATACACCTAACAAAATTGACCTTAAATTTGTATCAACAGAACAAGATCTATACCAATGCAAATCTCTATAGCATATCCCCCTTTAACTGTAAACAAACATTTATAAACAATATTTGGGACTATGGATGCAGTTTTTTAAAAACTGCTTTTTGTTTTTTGTTGGGCAAAGCAATTTTGGGGGGAGTTCACAGTGACTTTTTGGGAGGTCTTGGTCCATCAAACTGCATTAGTCTGGAATTAATCCACAGGGTCTCATCTTCTGTGGAAACAAAAGAAGAACCTCTTTTCCAAAACAACTTATCCTTATACACTCAAACTTTGCAAAGGACCAAACCAAAAACATATTTCCTAACCCCATTAAAACCTACAACCTGTTTACAATAAAGAGTTTCTTTATTGAAATCTTCCAGAATCTGTGCCATTGATTCATGTCTTCTCACCCCCTGCCTCCCGGGAAATGGGGAGACTGCACACAGGCATCAGCAACAAGCCCGCAAAAACTACACTAGTCCACAATTATCATTATGGAGAACAAAGACAATACTAAATGTTTTACTATGAGTTATTATTAAAGTTATATTTCACTTAATCTTTCTTCTTTTATTATGGGGATTATAATTACATAATTTCTCCATTCTCTTTCCTCTGTTCAAACTCTCCAATGTACTGCCTTTGTGTTCTTTCTCATATTCATAGAGTCTTTCATCTTTACAATTTAAAGGATAATATCCCAGTAGTACTCTTTCCTCCATTCTTAGGATAGATGATACAGGAAATAAAATCTAAAAAAACTAGTGAAGTATCACTGCAGAAAGTATTTACTTGACAGATATTCTTCCCTTCTGTGGGCACGTGCTTCTTCAAACTATTAGCCTTCTTTATTTGAAATAAAATTTGTATGTTAAAAAGAAGTTATACCAGACAAGAGATAGAGCCCAGCAATCTAATACTTACCTCTTATGATAAGATCTAGGAAACCCTTTTCTAAAATTAAAAGAAAGAAAAAATTCATTTTTTCTACTAGCAAAATAGGAATATATTACTCCAGATTGGTTAGTCTCTAAAATGTAGAAGAAATATTAAATCAATTAAAAACTTGCAATATTTTATAATACTCCACATTAACCAATCCTTTCTTCAGACATACCCTTATTGCTCAAATTACAATAGTCTAAATATCACTTAATGTGTCAGTTAGTTGTATCTTTCCCATTTTAACCTCCTTTATGGTAAGACAACTTCATCTAGAGCCCTAGGCCCTTATTGTCTACACTGCCTTAATAAATGCCTTTTGTGACCAGCATGTTAGCATAGTCACACTTCACTGCTTCAGGCTCTTCAACATTTTCTTTATTATGTCTGTTACCCATTTAATGAGTCATTTTCTCAACTGAAAAAAAGTGTATTATAGTACTGGGCAGTAGGAGACATCTGTTCTTAATATTGTCTTCCTGCTCATAATCTGCTGATGTCATTATTATTCTATATCACTAATAAGCCATGTAAACGTAATAGATGAGAGACTCCAAGGTGAGTTTTATATTTAAAATTAGTAGTTAATTTCCATTGGCTAAAATTTGACTTATTTTTTGAGAAAGCTCTGTTCTACATATGAGAGTAATCATTTATTAAACTGCTTCTTTATGCTGTTGTTCTTTTATCTTACTCATTTTTGTTGATTTTTAATCAATTTCTATTACAAATAATGACTTTTACTGAGCTTAATCAGAAAATCAGAATTAGATCGTGTTTAAAACTAATAGCACTCTCATAATAAACCATGACAATAGCTTTGCTGTTCCTCATAGATGCCCCACTCTGCCCTGCCTCGAGATATCCCAGGAAAGCTTAGCTCACCTAAGTGTGTTAGAGTTGATACTAAGATATTACATTGCTGCTGTCTTATATCCCAATACATGCCTCAATAAAAAGAATCTATTTTTTCTTAAAAAATGCTTTTCTATAACTACAGACTCATCATTAGGCAGACAAATTAACTTTGAAAAGGAAATTTAAAAAGAAACAAAATTACTGGCCTTAATGTATATTGTATTTGCTTGGGAAGTATTAACGAGAGAACAATCATTATCTTGAGAATAAATGTTAAATGGAGATACAATTTCTTTGTAAGCATTATTGAGTGTACAAATTGTCCCATATAAAAGATTGAATTTTGTAATAATTACACTATTAAAGTGTAGAAAGAAATCAAATCAGCCTGGCAGAAAGTTAAAAAAAGAACCAAATTAATCAAAAAGCATGCTAAGCCATACTTGGTAATCTAACAACAAAGCGTTTTTCATATTTTATACTGCTTTCTATTTCTAGAATGGAGTCAGCACCTCAGAACAGTTTGGAAGCCCTTAAACAAATCTTTCAGAATCGCAGCATTAATATTTTGGACTCAGTGAATTGCTTTGAGGCTTTGCTGTTTATCTCTTAATCCTTTATTGTTTAATAATCTTTCTTCACAGATGGTGACATGCAAATTATATTTTCCCAATGTAAATAGTGCTGCGAGTGCCGACTTAAACCTGAATAAATCAGATTTGTGGTAGGTGGCAGGGACAATGAAGGAAAGAACACATGGTGTGACCACACAAACTTCTTGTTTCCTTCCATTCCCCATGGCCTTTTGATTCCTAAGCAGGTGTGGAGTCACACGAGCAGATTGTATCTCCGTCTTCCCTCAGTCTTATCAACTGGTTCTATTAAATTAGGAGTGCGTAATTGTCGTTCCCTATAATCATGCTACGATGTTGACGGCGGCAGCGCCTGGAGTAGATGGAAAACTGACTAAACTTTGGCACAGTTATGCATGCCACTCAGCAAACACCTGTGTGTAAAAACTCAGGCCCCTTTTGCTTTCAGGTAACACATCTGACCCCCCCTCCCACCTTGGTATGGATGTCTCCTACTGAGTCACAGTGCAGCGAAGAAATCTATTGTCATTAATTTGCTTATCATATCCAAGGTGGGTATATTGTAGGAAGCAGGGTTGCTAAGTAGCTTTTTTTTTCTTTTTTTTATTAAAAATTTCCATCTCCTCCCCTCCTCCTCCCGCTTCCCTCCCGTCCCTTCCACCCATACCCCCACTCCCTCCCTCTCCAAGCCAAAGAGCCATCAGGGTTCCCTTCACTATGTTAAGTTCAAGGTCCTCCCAACTCCCCCTAAGTCCAGGAGGTGAGCAACCAAACTGACAAGGCTCACAGTGAGCCCGTCCATGCTCATCGCCAGGAATTTGGGGGTGGGGTGGGATGGGGGGATGGGGAGATGGGGAGAGAAAAGTGTGAAGTGGAGGATGGGAAGAGCTTGGGGGAATAGGATGGTTGGGATATAGGAAGGGTGGATATGGGAATAAGGAATTATATATCTTAATTAAGGGAGCCATTCTAGGGTTGGCAGAGACTTGACTCTAGAGGGGTTCCCAAGGGTCCAGGAAGACGCCCCCAGCTAGTTCCTTGGGCAGCTGAGGAGAGGGTGCCAGAAATGTCCAGATCCTATTGCCATACTCATGAATATCTTGCATATCACCATAGAACCTAAGTAGCTTTTTAAAAAGGAAGAGGGGTGGGGAGTATTTGGCAAGCTCTAAGAACCATTGTTGTACAAAAACAAAACAAAACAAAAAACCCAAAGCGTCCTAAATGCAGAAACGGTGTAAATGTCCTAAACAGTACTTAAAAAAAGAATAGACTTGGCATATCCACCCACATTACTACTCAACCAATTCCTTCAAATGTAGTTTAGCTTAATGACCATTGACAGGTGATTTTTAGCATGTTTGGACTCAAATTATGAGTTTGAAGCAAAAACAGCTAGTTTTCCTTTATTGCCCCTAAACATATTTTCAGCATAATGACTGTGGTACTTTTTCCTCCACATTAATTTTGATGTTTAAAGAACAAAAATGTAACTTTAGTAAGAGAATATTCCAGATATTGGCTTACAAAGTTTTAGTTACCTTTATACTGAAAAGCTCATTTCCATAGGTTTACCTGCCCAGAATAAAATACACACCAGCAAAGAATTCAGGGACATTAGGCCTATTCAGCTAAAATTACCAGGTAAAAATTGAATGATTAGCCTTGGAAAAATTGGCAGAATTTTCACAGATCTACCACAGTATCTCTATGTAAGTGGATAATTATTATCCAAAGGAAGAATGTCAGAAGTCAAACAGACAAAACAAAACCTACAGGAAAAATATTTGATATAGGATTAATATGCAAGAGATAATACTCAAACATATATTCCTTGCTAGAGATGAGAGCTTTTAATGTACATCAACTTTAAGATTTTATCAGTATTAAGCTTAAGGAGTGTTTGAAAGTTTCTTTTTATTAAATTTCATGGGTGATTATTTTAATTCCATCCAACGAAAAAGCGAGTATGCCTAAGAGTGTATATAAAAAAATATGGGCCTTTATCAAGAAGAAAAAAATAAAAACTCATTTTGAAATGGATCCTTCCTGAGAAATGTAGCATCATTTTGGCTACCAAACACGTATGGTCTCTAAGGTTATCTTCTATGTTTCATGTTCATAACATATTCCCCAATTCCCCAGTGAGTATAGGAGCAGAATGATCACATTATCAAGTTGCAAGTCTGCTTAACTAACTTGGAGAGTTTTTCACCAATGAGCAGGAATTTGGCTTTCCAAAAGTTATCATCAAATTTGTTTTCCAATATCTCAGGCTTACCCATACTCCAGGACTATACCAACTAAATCTGATGGTTAATAGTGAGACAAAATTTATTCATAGTGCAAGTCAGAGTTTTAATTTGAACATCATTTCTGGAAGTTATCACCAACTCAATCAATATACAGCATACTTTCACAACCCTGTATCACCTGCCATTCAGTTGACACTTAATGGTCCTCTCAGCATTTCATTTCCATCACCATAGGCTAATTTTCCTTATATTAAAAATTATATAAAGGGAGCTCGTTAGCAAGCAATTAATTGTATCCAACTACTTATATTTACCATCAGACTTTTAGGGATCTGCCTTCGACTATGTGTTTATGTTCATTCCCTGTGGATCCATCATTCCATTATACAAATATGCTGTGATTATTTAGCAATCATTGAGCACTGTTGGCTCAGAAGTAAATAATAATTCACTCAGAGGTGACTATTTATATAAGAAATTGTCTAATGCCAAAGTCATTTGTTACAATGCCCTCCCATCACCAATGTTCTCTTGCTTCTTGTCATTGCTAATGTTCCATGGTATAGGTCTTTTTAATTATACTCTTTCTAGCCAGAGTAAATAGCATTTCACTATGGTTTTAGTTTTTCTTTAATATGATGACCAGCATTAAAAAACAACTATATTCTAAAATATGTTTCTATTCTTGTAGTTTCAGAATTATTAATGAACCTGTCAGAAATGGAAACTTTATACTCCACCTTATGCTTAATAAATTAGAAATTTTGAGGTTGGAACAGTCATTTGTGTTTCTAATGAGCCTTCTATGTGATTAAATAAAATCACACGCTAAGGTAGCTCTTTGTTCTCCAACACTGTATTAGTAATATCAGAAGATATAACTAAAAGGCACAAATTCTGATATGTAGTTAACAAATGTTATTTTATACAATAGAAACTCGTAATCTTTATACATACACACACACAAAGAAACACACAAATACACATACTCACAAACATATATACATGTGTGTGTAATTTGAATTTTTTAATCAAATATATATATTTTTTAAGTTAGATTATTACATTTTAAATTATTTTGCCTCTTTCACAATCAGCTACTAACATGCTGTTCTCATTCAGAATCATATCTGCATCTGATCTTCATTAGTCATGGTAGTCAAGTATTGGGAGCAATCCCAATGTGATAATAAATGAATCATTGCCAAAACAGTGATACAACAAAATTTTATTTAGTCTTTAAAAAGAATACAATATATAATTTATCATAACCTATATAAATGTACACATTTTGTTACTTCAATTATCTAGACACAGAACAAATAAATCTGAAACCATTTCACTTGTGTGTATAATCTAAATATTCAAACACACATGACTAAGAGAGAATCACAGTAGTTACCAGAACCTAGGTGTGAAGACAGAGAGTGTAGGCTAAGAAAGGAAAATAATGGTTAAAATATCTAAAATCTCAATGAAACAGGTGGGGACAAATCTGGTGATCCGCTGCAAAGCAAGCATCGCATGTTCACAAAGGTCACTGCATTGAATTTGGGTTCTCAGCATGCAGTGATGTTGATATGTTATAATCTAGAGCGTGTGTGATCACTGGAGTGTATATTTAAGTCTTTGGAGATGTTCTTTTGAAAAAGATACTGAGATACTGACAACTTCCTAATTCTTTGCATTCTAGCTACTATGAGCTGAGCATTTTCCGTACCACATACACTTACCATGATGTTTTGTGCTGTGATAATCCCCAAAGAATACAGAGCCAAGAGACTATGGGTTAAAACCTTTGAAACCATGAGTCAGAATGAACTATCTTTTCTATGAATTAATTAGCTCACAAACAATGCCACATTAATGGAACGATGAGAAAATTACAGTAAATAAAATAAACAAAATTTATTTTATGTCTCAAATTGCTAAAAACAAAATTTGAATGCTCTTAGCACAATGGATGAGTGTATGAGGTAATGTATATTTTAACTGACCAGAACAAATCATTGTACTGTGATTACATGGAATATTCATAGTATTGAATCCTATAGATACACACTGTTATTAGTTTTCAAAAGACTCTTTAAAGAACAAAGTTGACATAAATTTAATAGTGAAGCATTTCTGCATGCACTAATTTAAAATCAAGGCAGCAACTCTCCTGAATTCACAAACTCTCTTCTATAATCTAGTACTTAGCATTGCTAAAATCATGGCAGAGACTCCAAACACTCTGTGGAAAAGAGGTTTCAGAGAATAAAATATCTAACCAAACCTTTCCAAGACATTTTCAAACTAGGATGCTTATAAAGTTAAACTCAACAGGGAGAAATATCCAAGCAGAATTTTAATTATGCCAATATGCAATAACCTTTTCGAGAGCAAAATCTATTTTTGACAACTTTTTTTCCAAGCAATTCAATGTTCTTGAATTATTACTAAGTTTAAATGATAGAATTTCAGTACCTGTTGCCATCAGTTCTGGGGGTTTGTTATTGTTGTTGTTAGTCTTGTTTTGGTGATATAGAGACTGGTCAAGCGGAATACATTAGGGAAGGAAGGTGAGAACAGCTGTTTATTTAGTTGGTCTAGACTTGAGGCATCTGCAGTATATGTGGCCACACTGAACAGTTGAAATAGCTCTTAGTACCAAGAGAATCTGATAAAGATGACATGGTTGTAATATCAAAAGCATCCCCTTGAAATTGCAAAGTTTCTGGTAAGTATTAATATCATATTACATAACAACCAAGTATGCAGGTGATAAATTTAATTTGACAAATCTATATAAACCCATCCCCAAATAATTTTTTTTAAAAATTGAAGACTATTTTGAGTTTTGTTTTCTCTCAAATAATGATGTATTAATAGTGAATTAATGAATTCAGAATCCACTTCTTTCACAAGAAGATAATTTAAATATAACTATAAAATGGCAAGTTACATTGTAAGAATACCTAATAAAAAATTAAAAATGACTTTTTTGGGGGAAAATATGAAATAATTTTGCTGCTTCTTATAAAATATTAAAATCAACACAACTAGCTTGCTCCTTGATCTTGCATTAGTACTCCTCTAATTCCATCAGTACATATATGTAAATCTTTTCTGCAAACTGACTGTTGCCAAAATGAAGGAGAAAGAAAACATGTTCTATTTAAGAGGTAGTATTTTATAAAATAGCATCTACACAATCACTATTAGATAAGTTAACAAACAAATTAAAAGGAGTTTATTTTGCTATATAACTTTTAAATATTAGGATAGATAATAGTTAATAGATGAAACATAAAATGTGATTTTAAAAGGAGATTTAGTATCAAATTGGCTATAAAATTACACATAGCAGGCTTTCTGACAGAATGATCTTTTTTGTTATCTCTGGGTCCCCAGTCAATCATATAGAGCCCACCCACATTGAATGTTTTCCACTTAGTCTGCCAATCTACCTGCCATTATCCTTTGGAAACACCTCCTTAGATACAACTAGAAGTAATAATCCATTTGTTCCTATGTATACCTTAATCTACACATATTCACATTTAAAATTACAAGATCACCTCCAATAGACATTCATATGCAACACTTATTGCTACACTCACCTTCCAGATAAAAATAACAAGGCAAAATTCCTAGTTAGCATCATGCGAAGAAGATAGAATTTAATCTCTCTTCTGTGAAAAGAATGTAAAGTTTATGAGTAGTGCTTACTATTCTCCTGGCAGCACAAATTGTAAAATAATATGACACAAAATTTTTCTTAAATACTGATATAATTTTGATTTATCTTATATGATCAAGAATTAAGTGGCAGATAAGAGCAAAGATATTATGATGTGTGATGTCATATCTTCAATTTCTACCAGCAGGAGTCTAATAAGTTTGTGGTCAGGATGAACTATATAGAAATTCCTTGTATCATAAAACAGTATGCATAGAAGTGAAAACTGGGTATTTGCTTTGAATATATACATATGCTAATATATGTTGATAGGTGTATATAAAATCTTTTTTAACAAGATAAGGAGACTGTACTCTTGAAAGTTAGGGGTGGATCTGGGGTAAAGGGCAAGTAGGGGGAAAACTTTGGTAAGGAGAGGGAGGAGGAGTTACAGTAAGAATATGAAATATAAAAAATTAAAAAAAGAAAATTAGTCTTATTTCTATAATTCATACATGAAAATAGCTACTTATTAAAGCAAACTTCTACTACTCAAATAATACTTCCTTTGATTTTCAAAAGCAACTCAACAGGTCTGTGATCAATTGGTTGACTCAAACTTTCATCCTAAATGGTCTGAGCTATTCAATGATGTGGTATTCCCCTGTGTATGTTATAAATATGTTTTATTACCATTGGTTAATAAAGAATCTGCTTTCGCCTATGGAAGGACAGAATGGAACTAAGCGGGAAAACTAAACTAAATGCAGAGGAAAAAATCAGAGAAACCTCATGTCGCTTTAGGAGACAGATGCCGGAACATTACAGGTAGGCCACAGCTTTGTGATGATATATATGTAATTTAGTATGTAAGAGCTAGTTAGAAATATGCATAAGCTATTGGCCAAACATTGTTGTAATTAATATAGTGTCTGTGTGATCATTAGGGTCTGGGTGGTCAGGAATCTAAAGTGCAGTCTCTGCTTACAAATGGAGCCAAAAGGCTGGCCTGGATCCATATACAACTACAAAAAGCTTAAGAAAACAAAAGGTGCCTTTTATACTCACAAAAATGGGAGCCAAATGCAATTTCTTGGTAGCCACATATTTTCAGATAGGCTCTGTTTGCTGACAGTGTGTAAAGGTATGGTTTCTTTAAGAGACAGCTTACTGACTCAGCATTAGCAGCAAAATCTGCATGGCTCCTTTAAGAGCCAGCTTCCAGGTTCTGAATGGCTCTGATTCTTTTGGTAGGTACTGCTCTGTAGCACTTAAATGGGGTTTGTGAGTAGCATGTTACAAATTGCTTAATGGCAACATAGACCCTCTGTATTCCTAAGTAACTAAGACAAATAGCAATGGCCTGTGCTGTTTTCTAAGACCTCAGAGGTTTCCTGACTCACAATATTCAAGCAGGAGGATTCCTGTGTGTGACACTGGGGCTTTGGTTTAAAAACCCATGACTTTTAGGAGCAATGTCATTCATACATATGGAGGTACCATCGTTTTAAATTATACTTTTATTCCTTTTCTTAAAATTGTACTTTTACTTAGAGTTTCCCAAAGCTTTGTGACTTTTTAATAATGCTTAGATAGATTTGACCCTTGGCCAGTTTTCATTCTCCTGCTCTTACTCCTGTGTCAACCTTTCCACCTCAATTACTTCCCCACTTCCCCACTCTACTTTTGCATCACATGGGTTTTGCTATTTGTCCAATATTAGACCTGATAATATCCTCTTAACACACTTCTCATAGATCTTTTTATCCTTCCTGGACTCTACTGACTCACACTGCACCAAAACACAGAAGCCTAAAAATCCTAATCAAAGATGCAGATATGAGTGTGTACAAAAAGCATTTATTGCTTTGCAATATAGAACTAACCATACGAGTTATTCTCTTCATTAATCATTTATAAAAATTTTAATGAATAATGCACGTAAGTTAGTAGTTTTCTCCCATTGTATGTTGTTTTGATTACATTTATATGAGTGTATTTTATATTTCCATTGATCTAATGGAAAAACTATTCAGGCTTTCATCTTGTATGAGGTTTTATTCAATTTTTAAGTAGTTATCTTGAGTTCTACTTTATGAAAATATACAAAATGAAATCAAGGCTTACAAGATAAAAACCATTCTTTCTGCAAAGTTAGTTGGAGAATAACTGCTTTCTAGAGCATGTGGGAGTCAGCTGTGCTCAGTGTACACTTGCAGTTTCATCTCCAAAAGTCTGGTGTAATGAAAGACTCTTGTTATCCGTTGTTCAGACTTTGCTTCCCCTGGGCATGTACATTTCAAGAGTGAATTGCAGCTGCCTGTACCCCAAAGCTATTCAAGGCCAAAAAAATCCCAAACTTCTGCATGTGCTTTCTTAATAATAACAGCATAATAAGTGTTCTCTTCACACACAGTGATCAGCATCCAATGAAGAGCTGACCACATGAAAGCCAGAAGCACATATACTGAAGCTGGAATGACCTTCAAGCCTCAGCTCAAGCACATACACACCAGATCATATTATGAGAAAACTGTCAAGGGGTGTTTCTTGACCATTTTGTCTTCCTTTGATTTTGCTATTGTTGTTTATCTGAATTATTCATTCCTCATTCTAAGGCGTGGACTGTATGTAGTATTCAATGAAGATGGCGTCAGAAATCTATTTCTTCTGTCCCAAACCCACAAACTCAAACTGCCTTATAAATGCCTGTTGGTGCCAACAAATTATACTCTCCATGTTAAGTATAGGAACTTCTCTTTAGTCAATAGCCATGAATGCAAAGACTCATGGCAACTCAAGCTTCTGAGATGAAAAGGATGGTTGAGCTCTTAGTTCAAAATAGAATATCTTATTCAGGAAATATTAAACTCAGGAAATATTGTAGAAGAGAATGTGTAAAGGATTTACAAGACAAAAGATAGGGAGAAGCCAGGCAGTGATGGCACATGTCTTAAATTCCAGCACTCAGGAGGCAGAAGCAGGCAGATCTCTGTGAGTTTGAGGCCAGCCTGCTCTGCAAGAACTAGTTCCAGGAAAGGCTCCAAGACTCCAAAGCTACAAAGAAACCTCGTCTTGAAAATCCAAGAGAGAGAGAGAGAGAGAGATTCCATATTTTTCATGACATCTTGACTGTAACCCTAACATCACGGGAATTGAATTTGTCCACAGTGGGCTTGAAAAAAACTGACCACCAAGCCCAACAGTCAGTCATGGAAAAAATAGAGGATCATGGCTACCTACTTCTCTGCATGAACTATTGGATATGCATAATTTCTGAGGAAGCGCCAATTATTGTCTCCAGTTGTACATCCACTGCTGAACTTACCAGACTCTAAGGGATCGTTTCAAAGCAATAGTTACACGAGTCCTGGTTAAACTCAGTGGATCACAGAACAGAAGAAAACATTATGAATGTAAGAGAGGAGAGACAGTTGTCAGTGACGACATGAGGTAAGACAGAGTGGGGTGATCATTAACAAACACTATTCTATACATGCATGTAATTAATTGGATCTACTTAATAAAATTTGAATATACTAATTATATCCCTCCTGGATTATATAAATATTTTTAATCATTTTCTCCCTTTTTTTCTCTTTTTAAAAATGCTAACATTTAATGAACTTCCTTGGATGGCTTAAAGTGCCCAGGACACAGGCACCTCCAACATCCTCTAATCTTCACTTCAGCTCTTCTGCTGAAGAAGCTGATCTTCACTGTGACAGGCTGTTTAGGGAACTTTCCCTTCCCTAGAACTTTGGAGTAGCCTATTGCACACCATCAATGATGGGAATAGCTGCAGTCTTAGTTTTGGCAGGACTAACCTGTGTCTGCTCACTGACTGGTGTCCACATTATCCAGGATGACAGGTGGGCAGGGGCTCTGTTTCCTCTTTAAGTGGGAATGCCTCATACCAACTTTCCCAGAGTTATTTGAGTGATATTGGTTGAAGTTGGTAATGCATGCATACAGCATTCCCAGGGCCTCCAGGGTACATGCAGTGCTTACCAATGCTGTCAAGACTATGTGTCATGTGTCCCCAAAGTTTCTGGGGGTCTTCCTCAGTCTGTATGGCATGGTGGTAGCAGAAAGGAAACTTTTTTTGCCTTTCTAAGCATATATTATTCTGAATCATTTTTTCTATCTCTCAAGGATTCTTCTATCTACTGGAACATTCAGGAGCATAGTAGCATACTTCACTCCTTAACACAACCATTTTCCCAGCCTTTTAAATGAATATTTCTTTCTTATATTGTTCTAATTCACCCAATGGAACATCAATTTGTGTTAGTCTTAAACTCATCATCAAAAGAGAAGTGTTCATGATAGAAGCGGCTGACTTTTAGGAAGAGATGAAAGTGAAGATAGAAAAAGTTTATCAAGTAAAGCACTATAAACCTAGGCAAGATAACTTTCAAAACCATAAATAAGTTTAGAAAAGTAAGGAAGAAGGGAGGGCAGGGACAAAACAGAAGGAAAAGCCTAACACCAATTGTCTACAATATATCCAAAGAATGCTCAATTGTGCCACAAAAACATGTGCTCAACTAAACTGACTCAGTTCAGCAAGGAAAAAAAACTCTAACTAAAAATATTATTTCCAGATATTTATTCTGTACATCTTCAAGGTAGATGTCATTAATCAGAAAGAAAGTAGAGATACAGAGAAAACCTCAAGCTTGGGGAATAATTTCAGGTGCAAATTTGTGTTTACTGGCACACAAAACTATCTGGAAGCAAACAGATAAAATACTTCCTAAGTTTTGAGGAATTATATTGCCAAAGAAACTGCAAGTACAGTCTAAAAATAGTCTATGACTGTTTGCTGAGTCTTAAAACCCTCAACTAAAATAACCTACAGATATTAGATGAGGTCTTGACATGAAGCAGCTGCCGTAGCTATGTTTCCCCAAAGAGAACACAGCCCCGTCACGTACTTTAGATGTGGCCATAGAGGTTAGCATACTAGGTAGGAGTTTTTTAGTGGAGGCAGGATCCTTGAAAAACAGTATATGGGAACTTTCTTAAAAAAAAAAGATCAACAGGACCTTTTCATGTACTCGCATCAAGAAATTTTAACAAAACTTGTATAAAGGACTTAACTACTGATTCATAACCAGGTCTTTTGTCCTTCCTTAGCAATCCTTAGGAAATATTGATATGTTAATTACCATACCTCCATTTCCCAGTTTGATTTCGAGTGCAGTGATAGAACATGTACCAAAAGCAGTTTGGGGGAGAAAGGGTTTATTTGCCTTACACTTCCAGATCACAGTCAATCACAAGGGAAGTCAGGACAGGAAGTGAAGACAAGAACCTGAAACCAGGAAATAAAACAGGGATCTGGACGCATGTTACTTCTTGATTCCTCTCTCCACCCCCCACCCCCCACCCATCCCCCGCTCCATCTGCTTGCTTTTTATATGACCCAGCACCATTTACCCTGAGTGGCCCTGCCCAGCGTGGAGTAGGTCCTCCCACATCAATTCTTTTTTTTTCTTTTTTAATTAATATTTAATTTTTATTTTTTATTAAAAATTTCCATCTCCTCCCCTCCTCCCACTTCTCTCTCCTCCCCTCCACCCATACCCCCACTCCCTCCCTCTCAAGGCCAAGGAGCAGACGGGATTCCCTACACTATGGGAAGTCCAAGGTCCTCCCAACTCCCCCCAGGTCCAGGAAGGTGAGCATCCAAATTGACAAGGCTCACACAGAGCCTGTCCATACAGCAGAATCAAAGCCCAGTGCCATTGTCCTTGGCTTCTCAGTCAGCCTCCACCGTCAGCCACATTCAAAGAGTCCGGTTTGATCACATGTTCCATCAGTCCCATTCCAACTGGCCTTGGTGATCTCCCATTAGATCTGTCCCACCATCTCATTGGGTGAACGCACCCTTCGCAGTCCTGACTTCCTTGCTCATGTTCTCCTTCCTTCTGCTCCTCATTAGGACCTTGGGAGCTCAGCCCAGTGCTTCAAATGCCCCACAGATACGCCTACAGACCCATCTGATAAAGACTCTTATTTAATTGAGGTTTTCCCACATGACTGTAGCTTATGCATGACAACTAATATAAACAGCAAGCTACATTTTATTATCTTAGGGATATGCAAAGGTTTTTATAATTCTTTGCAGTTCTTACCACCAGAAAAACATCAAAAGTAGACATCTATAACAATATCTGGGCAGTGTTGACACCCATTCATGTGGGATGGAAATGATTTTTAGTCACTTAGGAAGAAAATGAATGTGCTGTGAGCATGCTGGAAGGCTGATGTAGAGATTTCTTTAGCAGATTGATTTATACTAACATAGACTGACTTATTTTAACTAAATATTTTACTTTATTTTTTGTTTGGGCATCCACCTGTATTTCACCTTCCAGTTTTCTTTGTAGTTCACTGAAGCCAGGCAATTAAATTTGATCTGCATTCTCTCTTTCTGTATCAGAGGTTTCTGGTTAAGCCTGACAAAAACAAGGGATGGCTTAACCAGAAACTGAACAATGTAAAATAAAAAATAAAATTACAATATATTTGTCATTTAAAAATGTATTTATTCTGTGACAGTTACAAAGAATATAGGTATCATTAGTAAATCTATAATTGTCGTACATTTAAAATTTATTTCTCCCAAAACTATAATACTCGGGATATCTTATAAATAGTACAGAGACTCAGCTCAATATCAAACACAGACATAGGTAGATGTATGTACTCATACAAAAGGAGGAGGAGGAGAGTAGTAGAGAGAGAGAGAAAGAGAAGAAGAGAGAGAGAAGAGAGAGGAGAGAGAGAGAGAGAGACGGAGGGAGGGAGGGAGGGAGGGAGGGAGGGAGGGAGGGAGGGAGGGAAGGAAGGAGGGAGAGAGAGAAAGTAACTTGACAAAATCAAACCACATTCTCTATCTCATGATAATGAAGGGGAAATTCCAGAGGTATCAAAGAGTTAAAACCAGACATTGGAGAACATTTATGTCTTAAAGACACAGATTTTTGAAAGATATTAAATATTTGAGCAAAATTATTCTATTTTTAGTTTTTAATGTTAGAAACTGAAAAAAAAAATCCTCTCAGGATCAGCATAGTTTATCAGGTCAAGTTCAATATAGAGCAAATGAAAAGAGTTTAATTGATATTATAAGCAAAGTCTTTACTGTACTCAAAATTAAAAACTTTAAATACTACTAAAACCAGTTGAGTCCCTAATGATACAGTCATGACATAAGATCTGATCTCTGATATTTCCCTATGAACATGGAAAACCCTGAAATGTCTTATTCGCTAAAAAGTATATTGCTGGGTAAGTTGCCTAATTCCAAAAGAAGAACCTAAATTTGACTGTATCTCTAATAAAGGACCATACTATATTGTGCCATGCCTGAATACTTGTGCTACATAGTTTTATATCAACTTGACATGCATCAGAGAGGAGAGAAATTTAATTAAAAAAAATGTCTCCACAATTTGGGTTGTAGGCAGGCCTGTAAGACATTTTCTTAACTAGTATTTTGTGAGAATTGAACTGGACGTGTGGTCCTGGGTTCTATAAGTAAACAGGCTGAGCAAGTTAAGGGGAGCAAGCCAGTAAGCAGCACACTTCCATTGCCTCTGCATCAGATCATGCTTCCAGATTCAAACTCTACTTGAAGTCCTGTCCTGACTTCATTTGATTTGAAATTTCATGAGGAAGTATAAGCTGAATAAACCCTTTCCTCTCCAAGTTGCCTTGGTCAAAGTGTTTCATTATAGTAATAGTAGCCCTAACAAAGATAAAGCTCATTATGTTTATGTGTAATTTCTAAAGCATATTCTATTTTCTATTTTTAGCAAGTCCACAGATAATAAGCAATTCTAGTAAATGTTTTATATGTGTGAAAGTAAAGCATATTTCATACAATTTATTGTTAAGAAATAGACATATTAACTAAGAAATCTGTCTAGAATAAAACATTTTCTCTAGTGAAATAGAAGCTTACATAAAAATTGAACCTTTTAAGTCAATTGCTTAGAAAAATACAATTTTTTCAATATTATGATTCTGCATTAAATCAAAGTATCTACAAAACCCTTCAAATTTTCTCTGCTTCATTTTCTTCCATGTAAAATACAGGTGGTCTGTGGTTTTAAGTTTATTATGAAAAGAAATATCAGAAAATGGGTTGCACCCATCCTGAAGGTTTCCAAGGTACAGTTTCTGTGCTCTTTAAATGAACGACTATTCTGGGGTGGATGCCTAAGGGGCCACATGGCATCATAGTTTTTAGCTCACATATCATACCTTATCAATAAATGCATTATCTGTACTTGAAGCTCCTGGGGCCTACAAGGACATAGCCCATTATACTGACTAGTATAGTTACACAAACTTATGTTTAAAAATTGATGAAAAAAATTTACCATAGTTGGATTGAGCCTACAAAAATGTGTTTGGATCTGAATTCAGATTTGGTAGGTGAGAAAATTGTGATGTCACATCATTAGAGGAGAATAAAAGTAAGACAGACTTTTTCAGGTAACTAGGGCCTATCAGAAAACAGTGTTGGAGGAAGATTATTTTTACCCAAGACAAGACCAGGAGGTGAACATGAGAGTCAGGCCAAGCACAGGAACAAATTATCCTGGAAAATATTATCCAGGCAGGCTAAGAACCCGCCAACAATATACCATGTTCCATTATTCTGACCCAATGTATTATAAACTAGATATCCCTGAGAGTAATTAAGAGGACTAATTCCAGATTACAAACTTCTCCTGTAGACACTGTTCCCTGTAATCCAAAATGTACAAGACTTTGTCATGCTGTCAGAGACAAAAATGCAACCTCAATGCCCAACTTAATAAGAGAATTATATATATGACTTAATCAGCACCAACACAGATTTTATAGATTTAGAAGAAGATGGTATGGCATTATCTCCATTGGCAAGGAAAAGCAGTCCCCATATGCTGTTAGCACTTCAGGAGAAACCAGGCATGGTCACGTACACTTGTAAACTTGGTACTCAGGAAGCAGAGGGAGGAGAACTTAAGTTTCAAGTCAATCTCATCTTCAAGACTCTGTGTTTAAAAAGTATGGATTTTATTTTATATTGTTATACTGTGTGTGTTTTGCCTGCATGTATGTCTCTGTATTCCATGCATGACCGGTGCCTGTAGAGGTCAAAAGATGTTGTCAGGTGAACTGGATCTGGAATTATAAGCATTTATGGGGAGCCAGTTGAACCTTAAACCACTAGAAGAGCAGTCAGTTCTTTTAACTGAATCCATCTCATTCTGTATTAATCACACATGCACACATGCACACACACACACACACACACACACACACTTACACACCAAAATCAATTAAATAAAATGCCTCTGAATTCCTAAGGAGAAAAATAATTCAGAAGAATAAACTGGAGCTGGAGTTGGAGAGATGATTCAGTGAGTAAGGAGCTTGTCACAAATACCTGGGATCTTGAGTTTTGTATTCCCAGGACTCATATATACTGAGCATGGCAGCAATTTTAGATTCCCTTAGGTAAGATGGGATGTGGAGACAGCTAAATCCCTTGAACTTTTCAGTCCACTTAGCCTAATCCAAGTGGCAAAAAGAAAAGACCCTGTCTTAAACAAGGGCAGAGGCAAAAATCAATAGCAATAGTTGTCCTCTCACTTCCTAAAGTTCATGGAGGCATCCAAGTGTGCTCATTCATACACACGAATGCACACACACACACACACACACACACACACACACACCATAAAAAGAAAAAGAAAGGAAGGAGCAAAGAAAAGAAGGGAAGAAGAAATGGAGGTTAGAATAGAGAAATGAGAGGGGATGATGGGAGATGGTCTAAAGTTGCACAGGTTCAGCCATTGATCTGCTCACTTATTTATATCAGAAAGGGAGGCTCTTTGTTGTCAATATTACTCTGCTGATCAGTACACTTTTGATCAGTAAACTTTAATCATTAAAAGATTTCTTCTGTTTTTTTTTTTTTGTTTTTTTTTTTTTTTTTTTTTTTTTTTTTTTTTTTGGTTTTTCGAGACAGAGTTTCTCTGTGGCTTTTTGGAGCCGGTCCTGGAACTAGCTCTTGTAGAACAGGCTGACCTCGAACTCACAGAGATCCGTCTGCCTCTGCCTCCCGAGTGCTGGGATTAAAGGTGTGCGCCACCACCGCCCGGCATAAAAGATTTCTTCTGATAGAAAATTTTAGATTTCAGTTGAGTAGCATCTATATTTTATTCTTAGAAAATTTTAAGTATCACATATAATGTAAAAATCAAATTAGTAAGAATTATAATAGATTATCAAGGAAAGTAAATGTATGGTCTTTGTGTTGGAGGTGGATCTCTATGTAAAAAACATTGTTTTTTTTTTCTGCAAAAACATGAGACAGCATCTGGGTAGCTCTAACAGGGCAGGAAGACTACAGGAAGTACTCTTCCTTTTCACACCAGTTCCACAAACACTGACTTTCTAGTTATGTCTCAGAGCTTGAATCACTGTGTGAATGTCCTGGGAATTTTACTTTTGATATTCATAGGGTGGGAAAAGAAGCTGCAATCTCTGTTAATTCAATTTCTTTATTTGTATTTAAATTATTCAAGGGATCTCTAGAAGTGGCTGAGAGGTTAAGAGAACTTTCTGCTCCTCGAGAGGAATTCGATTTAATTCCCAGCACCTAAAATGCTGCTCACAAACATCTGTAACTCCTGTTCCAGTGAGTTTGCTGCCTTCACTTGGCCTCCAATGCCATCAGGCTTGTATATGGCACACAGACATACATTCAGGCAAACTACCCATACCCATAAAAAATGAAAAAAAATGCTTATTTAGGAGAATAAATTTAAAACATTAACTGGATACTGAGCAGCATAAGCTATAAATAAATTCTACTAGCAGTGAAGTTCACGTCCTGCTCTTTTTCTTTGATGGAATCTTTGAAGGAACCATCGAGAAAAGGATAATTAATAGAAAGTCTTCCTGTTGTGTAGTAGATAATTGATTATACCTGTACTGTTCTTTAGTCTGGCTAATTTCATTGTGTTGTGTTTCATTTTCAAATTCTTCACAATAAGTTTTAACTATTAAAATGATTAAAAATAAATTGAATAAAAACATAAAATTGTAATAGGCAATATTTCACCAAACTAAAATTCCATGACTATGGAGGCAGAATCAAGAAGTTCAGGAGTTTAAGGCAAGACTTAGTCACATAATGATTTTAAGATCAGTGTTAACTACATATGACCCTGTCTCAAAGATCCCTAGAACTCCCATGGTACAAAGAGAGAAATGACTCATGAAGTTGTCCTCTGACATCTACATATACACCATGTAAGACAACATCAAAATATAAACTTTATAAGCTTTAATTTAATAGAAGTATATATAATATTTAGATATTTTGGAGGTAATAAAATTAGAGAAATTCTTATGACATAAAACATCAATAGAAAAGAATCATTATTTTCTGTTCATAATAAATTGTAAATATACTTGAATGTTTTGTATACATATAAACTGTGTTCTAGAGTGAGAAAGAATAAAGCCAGTCATACATTTACTCTGGTTACACATTTTAAGGAGTAATCCTTATGAACTTGACTGGATTTGGAATCACCTGGGATACACAACTTTGGGTGAGTCTGGGAGGACATCTTAGGATGGGTTTGACTGAAGAGTGAATATCCATCCTGAATGTGGATTGAACCAATCCATGCCTGGGTCTTTGGACTGAATAAAAATAGAAAACAAAAAGAGAACAAATCATGTGTCAGCATTTCTCCTTTTCCATTTCTGTATTGGCCCTTATATGCACAAGCTCCCACTGCCACATCCCTCAGCGGCTTCTAATTCCATGTCTTCTCCAACATGAGAGACTGTACCCTCCCACCCATATCCCAAATAAATCATGTCTCCATTTAATTTATTATCCCTATGGAATGTATAACTTTATATAAATAGATATACAAATTTCCAGGCACTAGTTATCATTTTTATTCAAATGTTTGAATTTTATTTACTAAATTTCTCATCCCCAAATAAACTAGGTAACTTCTAAAGCAGGGAAATTTGACAAATTAAAAAGTATACCAATCATCTTTTATCCTTACAGAAATATTCTCAATTTGTTTTCTGTTTATAAACTGACTTTCTTGTTATTCATATTATATTTTGCTTTTTTCACTTACTCTCAGACACCCGTCTATTCTGTTTCTCTAATATGTTAAACTACATTTCCTCAGCATTTTATTCATGTCTAGCCTTCATTTTCTCAGTTTATGTCTGCCAGGATATCTCATCAGCAATGGTATTTTCTGGAAGCTTGTTGAGGCATGCTTAGAGTCCACAATTTCAAAATAGATTTAGCAGACAGGGTTCAGGTATAGTGTCTCTTTGATGATCTCTTACATAGCTCTGGGCTGTAGAAAATGGCCCAAAGCAAGGAACACTTTAAAAAGTTCAACACACATCCATAATGATAAACATCTGATTACCCAAAGGTGATAAGTGTTTAACAGAATAACCACCTGAGGTTTCTATTGTTTACAGTTTATTAGTCAACTAGTGTAGTTTTTCCTCTGTATTAAGTACTTGAAGCATTCAAATAGCTCCTCTACCCTTTGCTCTTTGAAATGCCACTATTACTTAGGTAGCTATGAATTGGTACATAGTTCACAAATTAAGGGTATTGAATCATATACCTTCAGATGTTAACCTCAAATCACATTTGTACTTTTGACAAACTGTCAACAAATATTTACAGGTATAGCACCCTTCACACTTTCACTAGTAACCGAGATGACTCCCAGATTTGAGAAAATTTGTATCTATGGTTACAATTTTACTTTAGTCATATCAGAATAAGCTAAGGGAAACATACATAGGGTCAGTCTTGGAGAATCACAAATGTTGAGCTTGCTATAAAATCAGGACACTAAGAAAGGATTTAAAGCATCACAAAAATAAGGTCACAGTATTGTTATTCCTGAGAAAATAGGAGGAATGAGACCACTGTCACCCAGGTCATTCTGACATAGACTCATTGGTTTCTGACACCATGGATACAAAAGTAACCTTAATAGAAGCTATTTACCAGTTATCACAAGTCTTTTTTTCTTTTTGCTTTTTTTTTTTTTCTTTTTTTTTTTTTTTTTTTTGGTTTTTCGAGTTTTCGAGACAGGGTTTCTCTGCAGCTTTTTTGGAGCCTGTCCTGGAACTAGCTCTTGTAGACCAGGCTGGCCTCGAACTCACAGAGATCCGCCTGTCTCTGCCTCCCGAGTGCTGGGATTAAAGGCGTGTGCCACCACTGCCCGGCTTATCACAAGTCTTTATAGTATATATAAGCATTGAGCTATCAAGCTGCACTAGTCTTCTTGCTCAGTGTAATTGTAAAATCCAATTTGTTACAACTCCCTTCTTGTCCTTTATCTATAAAGCCAGACTTTCCAGATGCCATCATAGCACTTCTGGATAGCTATATGTTTGCCCAATCGGCTCTCTGCTTTGACTCAAATAAACTCAGTGTTCTCCCACTCCACTAATCATTGAAGTTTAAATGTGAGTGTAGGTGAACACTTACTTGGTCTCCATCTGGAGTTGGTGTTCAGAAAAGCTATGTGAAAATGTTAAGAAGTGTGATGATCGATGATTCTCATTGGCTAATAAAGAAACTGCCTTGGATTTTTGATAGGGCAGGATTTAGATAGGTGGAGTAGACAGAACAGAATGCTGGGAAGAAGGGAAGTTAGGCAATCGCCATGCCTCTCCTCTCTGGGAGATGCGGTGGAGCCAGCCACCAGGTCAGACACGCTGAATCTTTCCCGGTAAGACACCACTTGTGGTGTTACACAGACTATTAGATACAGATGTGAGTAAGAGGCTGAAACTAATGGGCCAGGCAGTGTTTAAAAGAATACAGTTTCTGTTTAATTATTTCGGGTGTAAAGCTATCCGTGCGGAGCCAGGTGGCGGGACGCAGCCCACTGCTCCTTCTACAGTGTGACTCCACTGGAGGAGGTTGGTCACTGGGGACCAGCTGTAAACTTTGATAGCCCTCTCCCGTTCCTCTGCCTACTTCCCAATGAAGAATAAAATACTGCCACCTGCCTAATTTCTTGCCACCACTCCTTCCTCATCATGATAGTGTCTCCTTTTTAAGCCATGAAACAAAATAAACCCTTCCTTCCCTTAATTGCTTTTATCGGGTATCAAGGAGAAATGTGATTAATGCATGGATATTGCCTCCACCTCCCTTTGATTGACATCACCCTCCTTTGACCAGGGTATAACAGTACATGCAAAATATTTTTACAAGAATTTTATTGTACAGGAGTTTTACTGAGAGTTTACAACATTGGAATCATTTTAAATCATATATTATGCATTAGACTCAATTGCCTTTCTTCACGTGTAAAGCACACGTCCTCTGACATCCCAGGTGGTTTTGTTATCGCCTTCCTTCTTCCAAAATGTTTCTCTATTATACCCAGGTTCTTTGATCCTTCCAGAATAATCTAGCCAAAATGTGATCAGGATATAATCAGATGTCTGCACTTTCTTCTTTAATAGCTCCTTCACTTATATAAAGCAATATGGAGTCTATCCCTCTTGTTCCATGTACCTTCCAATTTACTTTTTGTTTTCATTATCCTAAAAACAATTCTGTCACATTATATATTCCTACTAAAATAACAAATATTTATATATTGTCTACTATTACTTGTAATATCTTCATAGACAAGTTTAAAAAAACACCACTGCTAATCCCTCAAATAACTTAGTGTTACCCATATTTAGTTTCTTTCATTTTATTTCATACAAGATATTGCTTTGCTGAATCAGCATTTATCCTAATCATAAAATAGCACATTATTCCCTAGAGCAATCAAAGTCTTCCATTAGCACAATCATCTCATTCACTGTTTCTAAAGTCCTCAATATTAAAAATTCATCTTTATTGACCTCCATTAACAGATCCTTAGAATCATATCAACATGAACTTAGTGAATTAGAATAATACAAAGGGATGGCCCATATGTCTCACTTCTTCCATGTTAAAACCTCTGCCACTCTACAAAGTCCTACACTGTTGCTGTGTCCTCATCTTCCCAGAGAGAATCTCTTGTCTCCCTCTGGCATTTTTACCCTGTGATGATATTGTCCCAGAGGCATAAACAAAGACACAAAAATACCCCCCCCATTTAAACTCATCTGAATACTAAATCCTTATTTGCCACATAATCTCATAATCTAATGTAGTTACAGGTCCAGGAATTTGGACATGGACACATGTGAGGAAACATGGAGCTTCCAGACACAACCATCACGGGTATGCTATTCCACGGGTTTTCAGGGATATATTAAAATTAAATACCCTCAGCAGGTACAAAGGACACTGAAACCAAGTTAGCACTCACAGAATTATTTCATGTTTTTCAGCTAATATTTATTAATTACTTGTTCCATATGCAATGTTGAGAATTCTTTAAGCAACAAGGTAAGAAAAAGACATGTAGTTGTGACAAATTCTTTCCATGATGGAAAATATTTCCTGGAATGATGTGCATGTTACAAAGAACTGTGTACCAAATTAATAAACTCATTACGGTTTCCCAACTAGCCAGTGATGATGAGCTCATTAAAAACAAACCATTTCCCACTGCTAAAATATCAGGTGCTGAAGCAAATGTATGTGGGGAGACTTACAGTTCAGTTCAAGTCATACCATGTAAACATCTGCCCTGCTTTTAGACTTTTTAAAAGATAAAACTCACATTCTAAAAATACTAAATACATTTATTTATGTATGTCATATAAAAATCTATATTACTACACAAATGGTCCCATTACTATGAGACTTCAAATATAAAATGGAAAGAAAAATGGCAGTTTTCCCTACATACAAATGGTAGCATAGTGTATAGGAAATCAGGAGAGAACATTAAACACAGTAGGATTAGTGTTAGAGTCGGAAGCCATTTTCATTGTTACTATAGAAACAGCAAAAAGCCAGCTATTTTTAGAGCTCTATTCCCAAATTCAAGCAACCATGCTAGTTATCAGTATGTTTAAGGATGCCAGAAACATATGCCAAGTAATATAGCTAGAGATGTAAGCTTTAAGATAATGTATTTCCTTGAGAAAAATCTTAATAATATATGTCTCTCCATGGTTAACGATACTTATGCAACTAGATGAACATGCTAAATATGGAAATTATCTAAATGAGTATTAGTTTCTGTGCACATTGTTAATAAAGTTATTTTTACGTTAGACTCTTAAGTACATCACACTATAGTGTTCAAAACCATGCACAGTATAATTAACTCGGATCATGAGAATTCTATTAGTTGGCTTCTGTTATCACTTTAGCTAATTTCTTTCACTTCCAATAAACATCCACAGAAAGCCAGGCACCCTGCTAGGTTCGAGAAATTTAAGAGTGACAAAAACATATTTTCCATACGTATATATTTCTATAATTCTGTCTTAACATCTTTTGTATTATGAAACATGACAGAAAGCCGAGGACAAACAAATGCTAATTAAGGAGCATTTTATCCCAAACTGACATTTTAGATGGTTTATACTGTTTGCCAAGAAATAAACGTGAAAAATAGATTTGTGTTAAATGTGCAACTTCCTTTGTATTTGATCCTTAATGAAGCTCTTCTGGCTGACAAGAATCTAAAATCCATCTGTGCAGTGTGTTCTCATGCTTGTGTATTAGAGGAAATTGGTAAGTTTTAGGTTTTCAAAGGCAATATATAAACTATGCAATAAATAGAGTACAAAATTTTGAAATATAAAAATAAATTTTGCTGAGGTTTCATAGTATAAGATGATAATAATTCATTATCTTTTCTTTTTCACTTTAAACCTGACATTTGGAGGCTTTAAAAATATGTGTAATTATTGACTACATTTGGCCTAGACGTAATATGATCAATTATTATCACACTGGTAAATAACTCAAAGAAAGGAAAATAACTGATATCCTCTGAGTTCTGTAGAGAGAAAACTAATTGCGGCTAACACTAACATTTTTCGGAGCACTAACAATAAAACTATTTATTAGGCAAATATATCTATTTTAAATAGAAATAAATTAGTGTCTTAAAATCAGTGTAAGAAGTTATCATAATGATATCATTAAAATTATAGAATTACTGACCATATCTGTTAAAGATAATAAGTCCTGATCATGAAAAAAAGAAAAGGGGAAATTTCATAAAAATATCATTTGCTACTCGGGAGGCAGAGGCAGGCGGATCTCTGTGAGTTCGAGACCAGCCTGGTCTACAAGAGCTAGTTCCAGGACAGGCGCCAAAGCCACAGAGAAACCCTGTCTCGAAAAACCAAAAAAAAAAAAAAAAAAAAAAAAAAAATATATATCATTTGCTGTTACCTGGACGTCAGAATGGGAAACATTGCACAGTAGTTTATTTTACATGTAAACTTACAAGTATCAATATTTTAAGTAGAATTTGCAGATATTATCATGAGTCACAGAATTTCACTAAAATAGATTGTCTAATTTCTTCACGTTATTTAGATATTTCAAGAAAGAACAAAAGCAAGATTTTACTCTAAATACCAATTATACCTTTGCTTTTATGTACAATCACACACATACACACACACACAAGAATGCACACATGTACATGAAAACATGAATACACATACTCATGCATGATTATAAAATGTATTTAATTGTATATACAATTATCCTCACTTATCAAACACTCACAGAATCTTTTCTTCCTCCAAACACATTCCATCCTGCTTTCTTGTCTTTTATTTTTGTGGTCCAATGTATTTAATTGGTACCGTTTTGGGTAATAGCTCAGGTAAGTATGTAGGGAGTTTGGAAGGATATTTACGTAAACATTTTTATTCTCCATCCTATACAGAATTTATTTTTTATCTTGTCCAATATTTCTACATTTGATCTACTTTTCATTACGTATAATGGAAAAATCATGTTCCCCGCTTCATTTCTATATAACTATTGATTTCAGTGGCCCAGAAAGGCCTGTTCAGAGGGCTTGCTCATCAACTTAAGGATTTGTGAATAGAAATTCTAATGGGATCAAATGTCCATCCCAAACCCAACTCTTGTCTAAAGAGGCCATAAAGCCAGTACAATTGAGGTTATCTAGTCAAAACTAAGAGAAATTTTACTTAAAAATAATTGCTAAAGAAGAATGGTTATAGCTGGAATATGAGGTACCATAATCTAGGTAGAGAAGGAAGGGCAGAAGAGTAAGGCAAATATAATACCCACCATTTGGTAAAGTAGAGCAATGACTTTGGAATTTGTACCAGGGCTGTACAACATAGAGTTTTGTAAATGGAAGTATGAAATTTTCTTTTCATAGAGTGTATGCCCAAAAGAGAAAGTATTTCTGTGGGTCAGTATTCAACATAGGAATGTAACCAGACAAGATAAAAATCACCACTAGCAGATTCTATCCTAAATTTAGCCTCTCTTTAGTATAATAATCTACTCAAGATGGTCCAGACAGAGAAACCTGGACATCAACCCAGCCATGATACCCTCCACCTACAATCTGTCTTGCCCGCAAGATGTGCTGGGAAAATGGTGGCACAGAACTTGAGGGAGTGGTCAACCAATGTTCGGTTTAACTAGAGGCCCATGCCACAAGAGGAAGCCATGCCCTATACCACATGTTTGGCCAAAAATCTAAAACTTAGTAGCCCAGAAACTAAACACAACTGGAAAAAAAAGAACAAAAGGAAAAAACAAAGGAAGAAAGAGAGACATAGACAGACACAGAGAGAGAATAGAAAAGAAAATCTATCAAATCATTCTTAATATTCTGCCATACTCATTGGTGGTTCCTTGTCCAGTTGCCATCAGAGAGGCTTCCTCTAGAAGCAGATGGGAGTAAGTGCAGATAACCATTTAACCATATTCGGACACTTGCAAAGAAAGAATTTAAATGGGAGGTCTCCATAGAGCCCATTCCCTTAAATATCAGGGAACCCCACAGAAGAAGGTGAGAAAAGGTTGTAGGAATTAGAAGGGGTGGAGGACAAGAGGAAAACATGGTCCATTAAGTCAGGTAAGCAAAGCTTACATGGGCTAACAGAGACTGAACCAGTAAAAATAGGGCCTACATGGGTCTGCCCTAGGTTCTCAGTATTTTTGTTATGGCTGTTAATATGATGTCTTTATTGGATTCTAAATAAAGGGAATGAATGTTTGTGACACTTTTGACTCTTCTTGAAACTGATCTTCCTATTGGTTGCCTTGTCCAGTCTTGTTACAAGGTATTTTGTCTTATTATATCTTATTCTGTCCTGTTCGTTTGTCTTCCCTTTGTTGTCAATTGATTTGAAAATGTCTGAAAAAGCCAATGACCATTGACTAATTATTCTTTCATATAGTTTCCACTTTTAGGAGTAATTATCATAGGATACTTGTTCCTTAAGAAGTAATTTTCATGTGGACACACTATGAATCCTTGATTTGCAAAAGTACTAAAAATAGGTAATTCCACACAAAATATATGGCACAAAACTTGAATGAATATTATTTTGAATATATTATCTGCAATATGTAGAAAATATGCATAATCATTGTGCAGCTTATGTGAAATTAAGTCATACTAATAAATAATTAATTTAATAATCATTTTCAATATGAACAACTGACTTTTTTAAAACAATGAGTTCAAAATTTATTTTCACTGAGTGAGTAAGAAGGACTTTTGGAATCAATGTAAAAATGATGGCAAAATTCTCTGAAATTAAGACATTAAGGTATAAATTCAATTTTAAAAAATAGGCAAAATACATATAATTCAGTTTACTAAATATTTTTCACCATATCTTTCTCAGTATGACACCATTCTTATATTTATAAAATATCCTCAAGAACAGCTTTTATTTTTTGTAATATGTAAGTATTTGATGCATATAAGAAGTGTCAGGCTGATATCCCTAGATACCAGAGTTCTCAATTTGTGTCTTATATAAGCCTTGGGGATGCACAGACTTCTCAGTGATGTCAGCCAACACAGTTATACCAGGCAGTTTAAGCAATAACTGGATGGCTCAGGGCTTGGCCTCTTTGCTAAATCTGTCAGCCAATGCACCAATTATCTCAACTACAGTTTTCATTATGTGCACCAATCACATTGGAAAATGAATACATGAGTGTAAATTTCACATTTGCCTCAAGAAACAAAGGGCCTAAACTAATTGCAAAAACTGTCACTATTGTCATTGAGACACTGAATTGAAAGTTTACTGAAGATCCTCTTGTTTTGCTTTGTACCCAAAGTCACAATTTCACCCATGCTATTTCTCTACATTTGAGTCAAACACAGAATACTGAGATATTAACTACTTATATCAACACAGATTCTTCTGTGTTTTATTGTATTCTGTTCAATGTCACTGGAAAGAGAGACTAGTTTAACATCTGTATTTCTAACTTTCTTCAGGAAAACTCAACCTTCATAAAAATGTAGTTCTTAAACATCCTAGATATATTCTCTGTAAATTCTTTTACTTAGACCTGCCAGTATTTTAATACAATAAAAGGTAAGTATTTTTTTTATTTTGAGAAGCAGGTTGTCTTCTGCTTCTTATAATTTGGGAAAACTTGTATGAATGAGAAACCACTAAGGAATGAGATGGGATTGTTGGTTGTTGTTGGTAGTGGTCAACATTCTCCAAGAAGGCAAGACGTCCCCTAATGTACAATCAGAAAGTTGAGCAACCAGGAAAGGTACTGAAGCCATTCTGTTTGAGGCTGAAAACCAGAGAAGGTGAAGTTATATGCTTTTGATGTAAAGCATACTCTCTGTTAACAATATGCTGTCAAGCCCATGTCACTATTGGAGAGATATTTACAGGAGACATAGGAAACTAGAAAAAGAAATTAAGTCATTATGTGTTTGAACTTGAGGAAGATACTGAGGTCAAGCCTCATCTGTACTCTTTCTTAGCTCCCTGGCTTCCAAAGAGGGGAAATAACTTTCTTTGCTGTGCATGCCACCATGGTGACCTATTGTTCTATCATAGACCCAAAGTAATAGGACCATGATCATGTACGGAAGCCTAGAGTCAAAACAAACTTTTTCACTTATTTTTGTAAGTTGTCAACCTCAACTATTATGTCATAATTTACAGAGATGACTTATACACAGGATGGCTGGTGTAAGTCCCAAATTCTAAAGAACTGAGAACCAAAGCTTTCAATAATCTGTAGAGAGAATTGTTTCCCAATTTAAGAGAGAAATACAATGTACATTTCTCAGTGACAGACAAGACTCTTCCTTCTTTTCATTCCTCTTAGATTCCCAAAGGATGCTCTTTACTCAGTCTATCCATCTAAATGACAGCATCTTCTAGAAACCTTCCAGTAGAAACAGTAAACAAAAACGAAAACAAACCACTATGTATCTAGCTATCTAAATATAACATAATTTAGTCATCAATCTGTTATATAAAATTAACAAAGCTACGTTATAAGAAAAATATTAGGTTATTTGAAAGTTTACAGTGGAGAAAGTCTGATTCTTTATGCAAGATATAAATGGAACTTTTAAAACTACTCTGGAAATCAGTGTAGTGGTTTCTTAGGAAATTGGGAATCAACCTACCATAGGATCTAGCAATATTACTCTTTGGCATATACTCAAAAGATGCTCAATCATATTACAACGACATTTGTTCAACTATGTTCATAGCAGCAAGCTAGATGGAAGTTCATGGAAGCAAGTTAGATGTCCCTCAAGCAAAGAATGGATAAAGAAAATGGCACATTTACACAAAGGAGGACTATTCAGGCAAAAAACAATGACATCTTGGAATTTACATGCAAACGCATGGAACTAGAAAAAAAACATCCTGAGTGAGGTAACCCAGACCCAGAAAGATGAACATGGTATGTACTTATTCATAAGTAGATATTAGCTGTAATGCAAAGGATAACAAGCCTATAGTCCATGACCCCATAGAAGCTAAGTAACAAGGTGAACCCTAAGAAAAACATATATAGATCCTGGAAAAGGGAAATAGAAAAATCCCCTGCCAATATTGGGAACATGGGAGTGGTAAAAGAAAGAGGGCAGAAGGGGGCAAGAGGGGAGAAATGAAAGGGGGAGGAGAACCTGAAGTAACAGAATAGTTGGGATGATGGAAGGACAGCAATGAGAGCAAGGGAAGAGATATCTTGATTGGGGAAGCCATTATGGGGCTAGCAAGAAACCTAGCACTAGAGAAATTCCCTGGAATTCACAAGGATGACCCCAGATAAGACCCTAAGCAGTAGAAGAGAGGGTGCCTGAACCGGCCTTGCCCTATGGTCAGATTGATGACTACCTTAACTGTCACCATAGAACTTTTATCCAGCAACTAATGGAAACAGAGGCAGAGACCCACAGTGGAGCACTGGGTTGAGCTCCCAAAGTTCAGATGAAGAGTGGGGTGAGTGACAATTGCCACTCACCACTCACCGGTGTCTGTGCTCTATGCGCAGTTTGCGAGCTTCTGGCAAGGGACTGGAAGTTAAGGAAACACACGAAGAGACAGACCAACACACGGACCTCCAATCACTGGTACCAAAAGCCCTTCTTTAATAGCACCATGGAGGCTTAATTCCCTACAGTCAATGGCCAAGAGGTGAAAACCCCATCCTCTGATCCTCTAGGCTAGGCACAGCTTCTAATAACTTCAATTAGAAGGTTCTAGATAAGGAAGAGCAGCTGAAGGCCAGGACTCAATTGGTTCCAACAAGAATATGAGCAAAGAGGCCAAGACCATGATGGGGACCACCCAGTGAAACAGTTTACCTAAGCTAATGGAAGCGCATCAACTCCCAGCTGGACAGGGAAGGAACCAGAATAGGACCAAACTAGACTTTCTGAATATGCGTGACAGTTGTATGGCTGGGGCAGACTGAGGGGCCACTGGCAGTGGCACCAGGATTTTATCCCTATTGCTTGTACTTTTTTGGGGGGAACCCATTCTTCTTGGATGGATACCTTGCCTCAGCATAGCTATAGTAGGGAGGGCCTTGGATCTTCCACAAAGCAAAGTGCCTTACCCACTCTGATGAGGGAATGGGAGGAGGGGAGTGGGAACTAGAATTGGTATGTAAAATGAAAAGAGATACTTTGCTTTCTTATTTTTATGGAGTGTGGAGGACCTTGGACTTCCCACAGGGCTGGGAACCCTGACTGCTCCTTGGACTGAGAGGGAGGGGGGAGGGAGAATGGGGGAAGGGGAAGGGAAATGGGAGGAGGGGAGAAGGTGAAAATTTGTTAAAAATTATTTTAAATATATATGAATGAAAGGAAAGCTTATCTGCACTTTACTTACTCATATTGATCTGATTCCTAAAGCATGAGGCTATAAGAATGTCCTTAAAGTCAAGGTTGTTGCTGTTTTGAAAATTTATCTACTGCCTAAATTCATGTGTTGAAACATAGTCCCTACTGAGATAGTACTCAGAGAAGTCACTGAGAAGGTGATTGGTTACGAAGGTGGTGAATGTTAGGTAAGATCAATAACTTTGTAAAAGAAACCTATAATTTACTTTGATTTTTACAGCATGTAAGGCCTCAAAAGTAGTAATAAACCATATGCAAAGTACAAATCAAAATACATTGTATGGCCAAACAGGGTGGTGATGGCACATGTTTTTAATCCCAGCTCTTGGGAGGCAGAGGCAGGCAGATCTCTGAGTTCAAGGACAGCTTTGTCTAAAAGAACTAGAAAGACCCAAAGCTACAGAGAAACCCTCTGTCTTGAAAAATCCAAAAAAGAAAACATACATTATATGAAATTCTCAAATAAAAATATTATTTAACTCATCCTGTAAGTGGCTCAAGGTGACCTGTGAAAATGGTTCGCTACTCTCTTGACCCACCCAGACAATTCTACAAAATTACAAAAATCAAGACTTTTAAATCTTCATGTATACTTAAAGAACATCCCGGACAATTCCCAGGCCATCAGAGTCTATATGCCCAGAAGACATCATGATTTTTTTTATTTTTCTTTCTCTCTCTCTCTCTCTCTCTCTCTCTCTCTCTCTCTCTCTCTCTCTCTCTCTCTCTCTCTCTCTCTCTCCTTTCTTTCTTTCTCTTTCTTTTTTCTCTCCCTCTCTCTCTTTCCTTTCTTTCTCTTTCTTTTTTCTTCTTCTTCCTCTTCCTCTCTCCTCTCTCTCTCTCTCTCCTCTCTCTCTCTCTCTCTCTCCCTTCCATTCTATCTTCCTTTCTTTTAGTTTTTTGTTTGCTAGATGTTGGCTTTTTGTTTTTGTTTTTTTGAGACAGACTTTCTCTGTTTAGCCCTGGCTATCCTGGAACTTGCTCTGTAGACCATACTGGTTTCAAAATCAGAGCAAAGCACGTACCTCTGCCGTGCCTCACAAATACTGGGATTAAAGGCATGTGTCACCACCAGGCAGATTTTATGCTTTCAACCAGTGTTTTGCTACTAGCGTAGTACGACTTCTTGACTGGGACCCATGCTTGCAGCATGACTTTGATAGGAATTTAAAAAATCTTTCCTGTTTAAAAATCTTTCCACTATAATCTGCCTGATTTTGTTGATATTTTCTATTCACATGCAGTTAATTTGGGGAGATCTTTTGGTATTTACACTTGCAATCAATGACAGGGTTGGCTGAAGCCCATTATGAGAATTATTAGTGATGCTCCATCGAGATTTGGGTTCAGATTTCTAGACATTATTTAACTTATCAGTATATTGCTTTCATTCCTATTTCCACTAAGATCCTAGAGATATGAAGACAGTATTTTTATTGATAACTATGTGCTCATATGATGTCACAAAATGAGTATTCTATAAATACGACTGAATAAATTAAGACATGTTTTAGCTAAAGGTAACTATTTTGGCAGTCTTAGCTCACTGGAGCTAGATATTTAAGGGTTAATACAAATATTTAACTATAAATCTATCATTTTTAGGGGAAGCCTTTTCTAATAGTTAAAAATGACTTTTGTTTAGTTGTAACTCATTATCTTCTATCAGTCAATTGGACGTAAAGAGAAGATATATTTGAGTTCCATCTGGAGATGTTAAATGTTCCTTGCCCACACTTTGCTCTACATGGAGTGATGCTGTTCTGGAAGCTAGAATCCACACACTCTGCATGCAAGGTAGGAGAATAACAGAAATCATTTCACCTTTTAAAAATTCGTGTTAATTCTTGCTTACACTCTTAAATTTTGAATGATAAGGGCAATAGCCAGAATAGTAAATATAAAAAGAAAGGGAAGAATTGATGTGGGAGGGTCTTCTATCTATTGGTTAATTAATAAAGAAAACTGCTTGGCCTGATAGGTCAGAACATAGGTAGGCTAGGAAGACAGAACAGAATGCTGGGAGGAAGAAGGCAGTGGGACTGACGCCATGGAGTCAGCCGCCAGGTCAGACATGCTGAATCTTCCCAGTAAGCCAACCCCTCGTGGTGCTAACACAGATATTAGAAATGGGTTAATCAAGATGTGAAAGTTATCTAGTAAGAGGCTAGAGATAATGGGCCAAGCAGTGTTTAAATGAATACAATTTGTGTGTTGTTATTTTGGGTGTAAAGCTAGCCATGTGGGATCTGGGCGGGATGAAAAGCAGGACAGATCGGCCTCATCACTACAAAGAATTAATGAATAAATGGAAGTTTAGTTTGACTAAATTCGAGTTAGCCAATTGATTTTAAAAGTAAGTTTCTTGTCCAGCTAAGTGTCTTCCAAGGAGTGAGTGCAAATATAAAAAGTGGAGAATCTGACAGAGTAATAAGCTCCTGCTCAAACAATGGTAGTTTTATTAGTTTAAAAACTTAGCTTCTGGGTAATCCCTGAAGTGTTCACACAATGGGAGCAGGTAGTCTGAAACTAATGATGTAGAGCCAAAGCATTGAGTGCTCTCTGGGAGACAAGAGCTACCCAGGTATGTAGTTACTGCCTGAGGATAGCTTCTGTGTTCAACAAGTTTCTTCTTGCAAATGAAAACAAAATATACCATTGATGGACTCAACTAGTTCTTCAAAAAGCCTGTGTGTAATGTTTGCAGAAAAAAAAAATTACCGTAACTGCTAGACAGACAGCTTATGGATCAAAATGTGTACTTGTTCTATCGCAGCCTGAAGGTAACATAGGCATTTCAAAGATTAAGAGACCACATTCATTCGCACCTGTTGATATAATTGAATCTCTCTGTATCCCCTGACAGTTCATATAGATGTGTGGCTATTCAAGATGTAATTTATTACCTTTCCTGTGAGATGAAGAATGTTCGAGATGACTTTCCTTTCAGCATGTTTTCAGTAAGTATACAGCATAATGATCAGAATCTCAGGCATGGAAAAGCAACTGATGACCACAGGCAGGTGTGGGAGGTTGTTAAGACTGCTATGTTTCACATTCACACGTTGGCCCAGGAAGTCAGTGCCATGCAGCCTAGGACATTTATACAACTGTGACACACTGAAGAATCTGCTACTAAATGACAGAGACAGCCTACATTTCTAACTATCGCCCTATGAAAGTGTTTTTCTAATGATCTATGGATCTATTAACAGTTTATGTTAGATGGACTTCAGGACTTATTTCTAGTGGAAGAAAATAGATTATGTATCTCTTCCGATAAGATGTAGAGATTATTTTCTTGCCCTTTGGAGGGCACTTATCTCTTAAGGAAAGCTAGTATCTCTTTATCAGCACAAAGAAATGGTTACTCTCCTCAGATGGCATACTCAATTTACAAACTGTTTTACTTGCCATGAATGGTACACATTGAAATATTCTTGAAGGGATATTTAGGCATGATGAGCTCTTTGAAATCTCTCATGGCTTTTGCTATAGTTATTTTTCAGTACTTAAACAGGTCTCGACCACATATAATTTCTATAATGCATATTATGTTTATCATTTAATTAAAAACTATGAAAGCAAGCACTAGTCAAAGAAGAATTGTATGTTTTGAATATGATAGTCTATAAAATTCATAGGAAATCTGGGTCATCTCAAATATAAAACAGAGGAGTGAGAACATGATCCCAAACCACCAACCCAATGGTACTAACTATTTCTAGGATGTTATGTTTGCTTGCTACCCTCACAACCTGAATCTGGTATCACTGACCATTATGGTCCCTGTCACTGATGACATTCTGCACACTACTACAATTCTTTTACTGTTAGTTTAAAGTCTATTTCTGCATAATGCAAAGCTCAGAAAACACATTCAAGGAGACCACTCACAGACATTGTATGTATGCCTCTCTCCTCTCAAAAGACAGGAAGCAAATGGTTGATTTTCCTCCTAGATATATAAGTTGAAAAGTTTCTCAAAAATAGGCAGCCAAAAGAATGACAAACTGTACACTATAGATAATCAACAAATTAATTTCTGAATAAATATATAGATTAGAGAATAAATGAGGGCATTGTGATCACGTTCATCAAAGAGTACATATCCCCACAGATAATGAATTAATCCTTAATGCAGAGATTCAAAAAGTCTGTCATAAGTAATGGTCTTTGCATAAGTAATTAGTGAATACTGTTGCTATTCTTTTACTATTTTTTTCCTTTTATTATTTATTACAAATTTTTACCTCCTCACCTCCTCCCATTTCCCTCCCCTCATTTCCCCTTCTCCTCCTTCTCCAGTCCAAAGAGCACTCAGTGTTCCTTGCCCTGTGGGAAGTCCAAGGTCCTCCCCCCTCCATCCAGGTCTAGGAAGGTGAGCATCCAAACAGACTAGGTTCCCACAAAGCAAGTAAATGGAGTAGAATCAAAATCCAATGCCATTGTCCTCGGCTTCTCAGTCAGCCCTCCATTGTAAGCCACATTGCAGAGAGTCCGGTTTGATCACAGGTTTCATCAGACCCAGTCCAGCTGGCCTTGGTGAGTTCCCATTAGATCAGACCCCACTGTCATACGTGGGTGCGTGCACTCCTCGCGGCCCTGACTTCCTTGCTCATGTTCTCTCTCCTTCTGCTCATCATTTTGACCTTGGATCTTATTTTCAGTGCTTTCAATGTGGGTCTCTGTTTTCTATCTCGATCCATTGCCAGATGAAGGTTCTATCGGTGGTATGCAAGATATTCAGAATGGCTAAATCAAAACACACCAATGATAGCCTTTGCTGGAGAGAATGTGGAGTAAGGGGAACACTCATCCATTGCTGGTAGGAATGCCAAACTTGTACAACCACTTTGGAAATCAGTGTGGTGGTTTCTTAGGAAATTTGAGATCTACCTACACCAGGATCCAGCAATACCACTTCTGGAAATACAACCCAAGAGATGCCCTATCATTCTACAAAAGCATTTGTTCAACTATGTTCATAGCAGCATTATTTGTAATAGCCCAGAGCCTGGGAAACAACCTAGATGCCCCTCAATGGAATAATGAATAAAGAAAGTGTGGAATATATATGCATTAGAGTACTACTCAGTGGTAAAATTCAATGACATCTTGAATTTTGCATGCAAGATGGATGAAAAGAGAGAACACTATCCTGAGTGAGGGTAACCCAGACCCAAAAAGATGAATATGGTATGTACTTCACTCATTAGTGGATTCTAGCAATAAATGAAGGACTTTGAGCCTATAATTCATGATCCTAGAGAAGCTAAATAGGAAGGTGACACCCCCCAAAAAACATGTAGTTATCCTCCTGGATATTGGAAGTAGACAAGATTTCCTGGAAAAAATGGAAGGAAGGGTTGGTGGGTGGGGGGTGGTATGAGGGGTGAGGGAAGATGGGGAGAGAGAGAAGTGAGAAGGGGACAATGGGAGAACTTGGGGGAATGGGACAGCTGGGATGGAGGGAGCAGTGGATATGGGAGCAGGGAAGTATATTCTTAATTAAGGGAGCCATTTGAGGGTTGGCAAGAGACTTGGATTCTAGAGGGGTTCCCAGGTATCCAAGGAGATGTCCCCAGATTGTTCCTTGAGTAGCTGAGGAGAGGGCACCCTGAACTGGCCCTATACTATAGGCCACTCTTTTACTATTTTTAACTGACACATAATTTGTGCACATTTATGTGGTACCATATCATGATTCAGTATATGTATATATTGGGTAATGTTCATGTAAGGCTAAACATACCCATTTATCATTTTATAGGATAAATACAATCAAACTTTTCCATCTAGCATTTTCAAAATAAGTAATGCATTATAATTATCTATAATCACCTTCTGTGCAACAAAATACCAGAACCTACTTCTCTCATGAAACAAATTTTATTTTTATAAGGGCCTAGAATGAGAATGTGGCTGAGAAAATTCCAACTAAACAATTCCAGTTAGAGAACTTGAGGAAAAGGTTAAAGGTTTGTTGTGACATTAACAAAACCACAAAACATCTACCTCTTGTTTAAATAAATTACAAACAAGACAAGTTAGGAAATAAAGTGCACTGATAGACTATTAGATGCAGTTCCGGGGCTAAAAAGGGTATGCACTGTACTAGAAGGACAAATTTGGTCCCAATAACTCTCTCAAGTCTTTGGCAGTGTCCTCAATGTAGAGAAGGAATAAAAGTGGTAAAAAAAAAATCATTCTGAATAACTGACATTGTGGGCATGAGCTTGTTTAGTTCAGATAATTCATACTATTTCTGTACAGCAGAGGAGTAGATTACATATGGCTATAAATTAAAGTAATTTAGAGAAATTACACATCAGAGAATTACAAGAATTGGATGAATAACATGATATGTTCTAGGCATAATGGTGGCAGACTATAAGCCCAGTACTAAATATGAAACAGCAGAAGGATCATGTGTCTGAGGCCAGATTGTGATACACAGTGCTTTACACTTGTCCTCTTCCATTACATAACAAAGGAGGCCATAAACCAGATTATCAGCTGTAATTTCCACCTCTAAGACTTAACCCAAAGTACCTCAATGTTTGGAACTACCCCCTTACAGATAAAATTAGTTAGGAAAATGTTACCCGAGTAAAAACAGTAGTGAGCTAGAATGAGACGGTAATCTGTTATGATATTTGTCCTTACAAATATGGTGGACTTTGTCACTAAAATACACAGTGAGAATGTCATAAAACATATCTGGAGAATGTCTTAAGACACACAGGGAGAATGCCTTGTTAAGATGTAGCTCAAACTGGTATGAAACTTACCCATGCCAGAGATGCCAAGGATTGTCTGCAAATCATCCAGGGACAAGATAGGAGCATAGAACAGATTTTTTTCTCACACATCTTAGTATGAAACAGGCTTACCAGTAGTATTCTAATTAGATTTTAGCTTCTAGAGCTGTAAGATTTGGGGTTCGGTGCCTTACCTTTTGTGGGACCTTGCACAATAAACCTAGAAGATGAGTGTCAGTTCTACAGAGACCATCAGAAGTCAGAATGACTATTCACTCCTCACCAATTATAACCAATGTCTTTAAGAGAATTTTCTGTAATTCAGGATTTCTTTTCCGACTTCTCACTGTTTTGTTTTGTCTTTAGGACAAAATTCCTCTGAATAAAGAAGCAGCTTTTTTTCCCTCAACTCTATTGATTCATGCTAATTCCTTCAAATAGGAACATCTAGCCTGTTGATCATCTCTTCACAGAAAACACACTTTGAAAATAACGAATAGTCTCCTAGTTTTAAGTTCATTAGATGATTCCCAAGATACTGTCATTAAGTCATTCAGCTTTTGGCTTTCTGATTATTTATTTTGTGTTTCTTCTCTTACCATGAACTATTTCTCAAGTGCTGTTCATTTAGATCTTGTACAACTTCAAGATCTAATTTCTGTCTCTGTTTTTGAATCCTGCTATGTGGATAAATATTCTGACCAATTCAAATTAAAGAATAAAGAATTTATTTGGACATAGTACCAGAGATATATAGCATGAAAGTCAGGGCAACAGGCAGGGGAAGATAATTAGTCAGAAACAGGGGACTATTTGGTCATAGTACATCCCATCAGAAAGCAAGAGGTAAATGAGAGGGTAAGCTTGGCTATAAAGTCTCAAACCTACCCCATTAGCCCATTTCAAATGTTCTACAACTTTCTCAGACAGTGACAGTGCTTAGAGATCACCTATCACAACCGTGAATCTATGAGGGATGATGATTTATATTCAAACCACAAATATTTATTCATTATTTCTTTTCCCTCGTGAACACTGCAAATGAATGAAGTTATGGATATTACCTCTCCTCTGATGGTGCTGCACTCTTCCTCTTAATAACAACCTTTTGGTGTTGAATTCCAAAAACACATTTCAAGTGCTCTGGTAGATTTATTTACTTGGTGTTCCACTACTATCTTTCAGGGGGAACTGGTTTAACATCTTTTCTATGATGAAGACCTGTCCTTCCATTGAGTTCTCCACACTTACCTTTGCAAACATCACTAAACTTAGAAGGGCACCATGGATTCTTTCCCTTCATCTCATCATACTCAGGAAATCATCAAACTAGCATGTAAATTTCAAAGATGTCTTCGTTATCAAGTGCATGTTGAATCCATCACCATTTGCATTTGACATCTTAATAAATATCATACAGATATCTTCAGTTTCCACTAATCTTTCCTCGTCCACAACAAGATCCAGTTACATGTGCTTCTACCATTCTAACTAATATGTATGATATTATTGAACATAATTCTTTTTAAAGTCCTTATTTAATTGTTGGTAGTATATGTTCTGAGTTACAAGCTCCAAGTAAATAGAGTGAAATCCTACAATAAGCATCTAAGATACTACAAATTTGATCCACTACACTTTGTTGAATAAACTGAAGAATATTAGAATATCGGGAATATTCCTTTAAATAATGTCATTCCTTTAGCAAGAACAACTGAGCATTAAATATATATATATATATATATATATATATATACATTATATATAGCTATATATATAGTTTACTTATTTATTTTTAACCCAATATATCCAGTTAGTGTTGCCCATATGCGGAAACAAGGCATGAGGTTGGAATGAGCTGTGTTGGAAGATCGGCTGTGAGAGTTTGATGAGCATATTACTTGGTAACTATGACAAAGCTGAAAACTGTATGAGTGAAGGAATTTTAAAAATAGTTCAGAATATGATTTTAGGGGAAAAAGAACTTATCCATCTATTACCTAACCGGAGTGGATTTAATCTGAATGTAAGGATCTTCCAACTGCCATGGTGTTAATCTGTTTCAGCACTTACTGATGTAACGTGTATGAAGTTAGCTTTGTGAGTTCTTTGGGACATGAAACAGGAACGATGTGAACTGCGGCACATCTCTCTCAGGGTTTCTTCCTCCATCTGAAAATGGAAACACTTCTTAATGGAAACAATGCAAGGTAAGTGTGGAAGAGGAAATTATCACATTTAGGAAAAGGACGGTCCATAGAATGGCTGAAGAACAAACAGATTTGGCGTTTACAAGCAGTTCAATTTCAATGAAGTTTTCTGTAACTATCAAGTATAGGCTGAGGAAGTGAATGGTGCAAGTAACCATGTCATTCTGGTTAATCTGACTTTGAAGAAACAGGTCATAGTATCAAATTAAATAATTGCTCTTCTGGCTTAAAAAACTACTTAGAACTTTAACAACAAAAATATACAAAAGGCAAGTTTAAAGAATATTATTTGTACCTCCACAGGGACAAAAATCATAGCACTGACTTAGAACTAAAACTAGTGCAACAATAAATGTCACAATAGCAAAGCAATAGATCAGTGAGGGCATAGGTCCAGTGTGTTTAGGAAGCTCATATATCTAAAGCATAAGATGAAATGCCTCTGTGACAGGACACTTCCTGCAGGTCAACACTGGAGGAGCAAATTTAATTTTGTTCTTGGGGATTAAAATTAGGCTCCTTAGGTTAAAGGTGTCAACGTCTGGAAAGCAGAACATCCCTGGGCCTTTCCTAAAAAAGAAGGTCTGGATAATGTCAAGATATCTCAAATATTTTCTGATAAAAAATTGTTTTTAATTAACCCGGATATGTTCCAAAGCTACAGAGAAACCCTGTTCTCAAGATTTTTTTTTAAATTTTAGTCTATTTCTTTAATGTTCTTAAGTTGATTTATTCTTTTATAAAAGTGAACAGATAAAGCAGTGCAATCCTGAAGTCTTGGCTGGAGACAGCCTGTTCACCACCTCTAGTCATGAAAGTCCTTGATATTCTGCTTAAATAAGAAGAAAAATATATGGTGATGTATTTTAGATGGGGGTTTTTAGTTCCTAAAAGTGTTTAGCATTTAATAAAAGAATGAGCTGCAATGTGAACGTTCCCCAGTTTCAAAATCAGTATTCTAAATGTATAGAAGTTTATTGAGATTTTAGGTTATACGTCAAATTAAAGTGTTGTGTAGTTTTGTGTAGTGTTGTGTACTTCTAAGTTGTTTTAAAATAACAATGTTTAGCCGGGCTGGGTCGGTGGCGCAAGCCTTTAATCCCAGCACTCGGGAGGCAGAGGCAGGCGGATCTCTGAGTTCGAGGCCAGCCTGGTCTACAAGAGCTAGTTCCAGGACAGGCTCTAAAAAAGCTGCCAGAGAAACCCTGTCCTCCGAAAACCCCCCCCAAAAAAAGAAAAAGAAAAAAAAAATAACAATGTTTATAAATTTTTTCAAGTGCTTAGCAATGTGCATCGTGTTGTTTCATAAATTTCCATGGTCACATATGCCTCACTCATCTATTACTTGACTAGAGTCTTTGAGGATAGAGAAGAATTTACATTTCTGAGAATTTTTTCCATCTCAGAAATAAACTGTACAGATTGTACTTAGCATTCCCCTCACTGTTATCAGTGGCTTGCCTAGTTCTTATAACTCTTTAAACACAAAACCCCACTATCAAGATACTTCAGAAAATGTCCTGTAGGGTCTACACTCAGTTTATCTTCATTCTAAATCAAAAGGAAGGCCAAAAATTCAATCTGTGACTCTACTTATGTTTTATGTTATAAAGTCTGAGCTGTATTACATGTAAATTTAAGCAGTTGATGAAATTCAGTATTCATAGCTACTCAACAGATACTTCTTGAAATTCCATATTGTTGGGTAGTCTAGGTACTAACATGAAAGCAATTTATGCTTCTGCTTCACATGTGATATTTTCAATATTTTTTTAGGAATTGTATGTGATATAGCATCTTTTTGTTACTCTGTGTTCATCCCAATAGTAAAGACAGTCTCTCTCATTTATGACCCACTTTAAATGAATACCAGACGTCCTCTTACACACTTTCTAGTAATTATGTCCAATAATAAATTATCAAGAAAGAACCATTCTGCTTGTTGATTAAGTGACTCCTGGGGAATGGAAGTAATGGTCTATCAGGCATAGTTGTGTGTAATTACTTTCTATTAATATTTGCAATAGACCAGAACTTCGGCTTGGAAGCCTACAGTGCTATGGGGATATTACAGAGGAGTCTATAAAACAAGGAGGCTTGTATAATGTTGTACTAAGTAGCATTTTATTGTGGTTAGATAAAAAAATAACCTATTGTTATTAGTGTAACTAGCTTGGAGATACAGACCTCTGGAATAAACTCTGATGAAGTGATCTCTGACTTGATGTTCACATTTGGCTCTCAGCAATGCATACTTAAAAAACAAAACAGCATATATTTGCTATGACCTTGGGGAAACATCAGTTTCTGCAGATAAATTGAACCAACACGTATAAAAGGCATGCAATTCCAAACTAATCAAACATAAAACAACCTAAAGAAACTGGCATTCAGGAAATGAGCATAATAAAAAGACTGCAGAATCATGCCCCTTATCTTGAGTTCCTTTTACAATAGCTTCAAGTGTTAGAATGATGACTATTGCTGGCTCAAGTGCTTCAATGGTTTGGCTCAAGCTGTTTCACAGCCTCTAGGCATTGCTGTCAAGCAGAAAAGCTGTTCTACCATGGTTTCTTCTGATCCAACCCTTGAGCGCTGTCCCATAGTGAATCTAGTATAGAAGTAACACACACAGTCTGTAAGAAACCAGTCAAACTCTGTTAAAAACTGACTGAAGAAAGAACAACCACACTCTTGTTACCTACCTACAGAACAAGATCAAAATAGGCTAGGCGTAAACTGATCTCTGGTTAAATTCCTGATTCTCCCTAGTTTTTTTTCAACTAAGACCACAGGTGCTCTTGCTCCTTTAAACTTCCTCCCTGCTTTCTAGTTATTCGAAATTAAACCTTTGAGATGTGGCGGTGGTCAGTCACAACTCAGAACTCAGAGCTTTTAATGACAATTGGCACAGTGAATTCGTGATCCGGTATCCATTTGTTTCTGACAGCTCTAAAAAAAAAAAGAAATACGGGAATATATTTGTTTAGGAACGATGTTTTTACTCTTGAACATTCAAATTATAATGATGACAAGGAAGCATGCTGAGAAATGTGCTGATCCTCTCTCTGTCAGTTAGCAATAACTTCAAGGAACAAGTTCCTCCTTGTGCTCAAAGAGATTGTTTTCGGTTAACATTATAACTGGAGATAAGAGAAAGAGGAAATCATTAAAATTATGCCCTCTATGCAAGCACTCTGTGTTTTGAGCAGTCAAAAAATTTATTAAGCTATTAGGGTTATAAGTTGATTATTGGTGACTTTACTCCTTCAGAGAATTCTACAGAAAAACTGCTTTTTTGCAAAGTGTTCTCAGGTTTAAAGTCACACAGGGAAGCAGGTTATGCCTCTATCTATAGAGAAATTAACATATAATCAAACAGAATATTCAGAAACACCTGGGGTGTAAAATGAATGAGAATTAATACTTAGGGATGGTAATTTTGTACATTCTATGGAGGATATTTCCGTCACGTAATATGTGTGCATACAGATTTTCTTCTGCTGAGCACTGAAAAGGTTACAGCAACTTGTGTTAAAATATGTTAAATTCATACATGTTGTTGAAATGCATAATATTTCAAAACTCAACCAACATTTGTAAAAAGAATCTTACACTGCATTTTTTATTTTTGTATTTTACAATTATAAAATTAAGATCGATAAATTGAAAACTTTGCAAACTAAAGCGTACTTCTGTTCTCCCACAACTCTCTTGTATACATTATTGGCTGCAGGATACCTATGCTAATCATCCTTTGCCTAATACCATTTCAGATTTATTCATGTATTCCTTTGGTGCCTTTTCTCTGATATTTCTTTCGATCCCTTGGAAATGTCTGTTGAAATTCAAATCACATATCACTTTGTGAAGCTTTTCTTTAACTGTAGTGGGAGAAGGGACTTATTACAAGTGCATTATTATAAAAAGCAAGGGACTGTGCCTAGGTCAACAATGACTGAGCCACCATCCATCAGGAAAGGATGGAAAGGGAGGAGAAAGGAGGGGGGCTCAGGTATATACAATGTCACTGAGCAGCATGGTGGTTGGACTTTGGGTAACAGATCTCCAGACAGGCAGTAGTTTTTACTGTGATTATGTCCTAGTGACTATGACTTGCACCGTAGGCTTTTATTTTTGAAAGTTTGGTCATTGGGGAGTGGTGTATTTGATAGGGATCATAGGATTTAGGCTTTCACATCAACAGCTCAAGCCACACCCTGTGTCACTTTCTTCCTGTTTCCTGTCTCTTTTCTGCAGCTCCATATCTGCCTCCATGCTCCTTGCTATGTGCCATTGAAAATATTGGATTATAACCTCAGAAAACTGTAAGCAAGGCCCAATTAAATGTTTTTTTTTGTTTTTTTTTTTTTTTTTTTTTTTTTTTTTTTTTTTAAAATAAGAGTTTGCTGTGGTCATGGCATCTTCCACAACAATAGAACATAGACTAGAACATGGGACTTTCTGTAACCATGGTTACCAGATGATGGGAGCAGTATTTTTTTTGAGTAGGGATAAGTTTGTGAGGTGTTGCCAAAGCAACAGAGTCCTAAAAGCACTGAAAATTTTGTTTACGTGTATACTCTCATCTAACTAGATTCGTAGTACTTTAAGTTTCTCCTAGCAGATTCTTTGAAATATATGTAACCTCATTTTGAAGGAGGGGGGAGAAACGAGAGAAACAGAGAAATGAATACACAATGACTGGTACCTAAGGGCCACTTACAGTTTATTTCAATAATGTTAGGAAACTTAACTTTTCCCTAAAATCCATGTTAACCCAACAAATCTAACACAGACACAATATAATTCACAGGATGGTATTTTGTACCATAAATTGCAAATATATAATAAAATATTCAGTAGGACAGGAACAGTAAAACTGAGGCTGAGTAGTGAAGAGGTCTTGTAGAGCCCCCTGGTAAGTGGTGTAACACATCCAAGATGCCAGGGACCCTCTCCCGCATAGTAATTCTACATAGTAATTTCCTATATAAGAAAATTATTATGATTTTCTACAGCCTTGCTTATTTGTTTTTACTTCAAATGTTATAGATGTTAGGCAATATACATAAATCAGTTTTTTATCAGTTTAAGTACTATAATTTCATTTGTTCTCCACACAGTGTTTTAAGTATTTCTTTAGGGACCATAAAGTATATTTATACTAAATATATTTAAAACAAAGGAAAATTAAGATGTTTTATTTTATGATTGGGTTGTTTGCTTTATAAAGAGCCATTAGTGGTTAAAAGTATATTTCTAAATATAGTGTCACATCTTTAATATATACAGGACATATTAAAATTTTAAGCTTGTCTAAAAAATTAGCTCTATAATTCAGTGAGTACCTTCTAGTTCATGTGACTGAGTCTCCCCCTTGGCTGCTCAACTATAAGAGAAACAGTTCAGAGAATTGGGTAAGGGAAAGTTAAAATTTCAAAATTCAAAGTAGAGTTTCTAATATACATATGGTTTTACCACGTTATGGAGAAAAAAATCTTAAGTCAAACTACTAAGTCCAAGGCATAATATATTTGTCTTGTGTTTAGAATATAGCCATCAATGTTCGTTTAAATTGTACTTTCTGAAAGCCATAGTGTGTCAAATCTTAGAAATATCATGAGAAAAAGACACAGAATTTGTCTGGAGTGGGCTGGTGGTTAATGGGTCATTCAGGACTTAGGTATGTAACTAGATATTTTCCATACCAAGTCATAAGTGCACTATGACAGACTTTGCATTTTTACAATGTCAAAATTTGTTAAATGATAATAATAAATAATAAATAATAATATACCATTAAAATTGATGTTTTTTATCAATTATAATGGTATATTTTGACAGATAATCCCAATGATAAACACCTTTCTTTAATCAAATATACTTACTAATTTTAATTCTTCATCAAATCACATAATAACTATATCTATATTGCCAATGTGCCTTTACAATATTAAAGAACCATATAATTATATATGGTGACTCCCCTTTCTACTCTCAGGAATATGTCATTGATCACTCAACTTTGGGTTTGGCAAGCTAACAGATGGTAGATACATCCAGGTGACACAAAAATCCTCCTCTCTCCCTATGAAGTTTAAAGCTGCCTATGAATTGTAATTTCCTAAAGAAGGGTATAGACTGAAAACCACTATCTTATATAATATGGAGTAAATTATAGTAATGTATATAGTCTGAAATCAATGTAGCCAGATTTAGCAAGTGAAACATGTCACTGGTTTCAAAATTTCTTAACTGCCTGAAGTTCCTTGTATATGGTAGAAGTTTGCTGGACATTTTCTCATACATGTTAGCAGGTCTAGTATTGCTATCCCTTGATCAGGCCATATTTAGGCAATGATGTTAATGAGACTTACTGGTATAGCTCTATAACAGCCTTCAAGACACAATCTACAACAAAATCCCTGCTCGTCTAACTCAAACTTTCTGCCCCCGCTTCTGTAATGACCCTGAGTTTAGGAGTGGGGTTGTATTGTATGTGTGTTCATTGTTCCTAGGCTTTACTACTCTGCAAAGTGAACAATTGACTTTGAACTTTTATAATGGTCTCCATATGTTGAAAACTGCAGTTTCAACATATGTGATGGGGATAAGGACTATATTTATCTGTGGGTATAAGGACAATCATCCTCCCCTTCTCACTTTTCTCTTCCCATCTCCCCTTACCCCCACCCCACCCACACCCCCAAGAGCCCAATTTTTGCCTGGCAATCTAGTCTACTTCCAATATCCAGGAGGATAACTATATGTTTTTCTTTGAATTCACCTTCTTATTTAGCTTCTCTAGGATCACGATTATAGGCTCACTGACCTTTATTTATGTCTAGAATCCACTTATGAGTGAATACATACCAAATTCATCTTTTTGGGTCTGGGTTACCTCACTCAGGATAGTGTTTTCTATTTCCACCCATTTGCATGCAAATTTCAAGATGTCATTGTTTTTTACCACAGCGTAGTACTCTAATGTGTTTATATTCCAGAACAAGCTTCTCCACACTGGTCATGGTTAAACAAAAAGTCACAGTTCTGGAAGAAAACAGCTAGGATGTCAGAAGGGCGAGCTTTTTCTAAGGCCATCTTCTTTTTTTTTTTTTTATTAAAGATTTCCATCTCCTCCCCTCCTCCTCCCCCTTCCCTCCCCTCCCTTCCACCCATACCCCCACTCCACCCCTCTCCAAGCCAAAGAGCCATCAGGGTTCCCTTCACTATGTTAAGTCCAAGGTCAACCCAGCTCTCCCTAAGTCCAGGAAGGTGAGCAACCAAACTGACAAGGCTCACAGTGAGCCCGTCCATGCTGTAGAATTCATGTTCATTGCCGTTGTCCTTGGTTTCTCCAGTCTCCTCCACCATCAGCCACATTCAGAGAGTCCGGTTTGGTCCCCCTGATCCATCAGTCCATTCCAACTGGACTTGGTGGTCTCCTGTTAGATCTGGTCCCACCGTCTCAATGGGTAAACGCACTCCTCACGGTCCTGACTTCCTTGCTCATGATCTCCCTCCTCACCTCTACATCACAATCTCTTATTCTAATAGAAAACCGTCACATTATATCTTCACCCACTTATATACACCACTTTTGATGAAAGTAAAAGATGTCACTGATAAGTGTGTGGAGAGGAAGCCAGGAAAGCAATTCTGGGAATGGTCTAGCTGGAGGCCAAAAGTTTTTCTGCTTCTTATCCCTGGCCCAGTTTCTTTTCCTTCTGAAGGAGAGTGAGGGGAACAGGGGATTGAAACTTGGGTAGGGCGGGGCCCCGGAGCAGCAGTTCTAGAATGACTTTGCTAGAGGCCAGAAACGCCAAAGACAGTTGCCAAAGTTCCTGCTTAGAACCTTGTGATTTACTACTTCACCGAAACTGAGAGTGGGCACCCTGGGACATCTATCAGGGTAGGCCAATGGGTCTTAACACATTCCATCTCTGTCCTCATACCACACCAAGGTTCTGACACACTCCTTTTGCCAATATTAAGACTAGCAGCTCAATTATACCATATTTCTTCAGACCACATGTGTCCCATTGCTAGAGGAGTCTCTCTCTCTCTCTCTCTCTCTCTGTCTGTCTCTCTGTCGTCTCTGTCTCTCTCTTTTTCTCTCTCTCTCTCTCTGTACACACAGATACACACTGTTCTGTTGTTATTATGACTGAATTGAATCAATTTTCACTTTTATTTTCTACTTAGAGATTTGACTTCTAACACCAAAGAATATAATTCTCCAAACACGCATTATTCATAATTTTAAAGTGATATTATGTCACTACATAAAAATTGGCATACAGAAAATGACAGTTACAAGAGGAAAACTTGGAAAACTGAACGTTACAAATAACAGCTAAGAGCCACAATGGGTGGGTATATTGGAAACATGGAGTGTGTCACCAGGTGGCAAAAGGTAGGTAGAGGAATGGAAAGGGAACTAACAAAAGACTCTGAACACAGTGATCCAAGCATTTAACTTTATTTTGAAGTTTGCTTTTCTAATTAGGCTACTCTTATTGATTCATACTCAATCAATATTTAACGCTTCTTTGTCTTTATAGCTAAAACCATAAGAAAAGATAACAGGAGAAGCAACGATACCCACTATTACATTTTAAAATCTTCAAGTTCTTGAAGCATGCTATTCAGGTGCTCTAGATGTATGATGGCTCTCAACCATCAAATAATCCATCACCAAATAATCCAAAAATATAGCACGTGCATTAGAAATATTTGAGGTTAAATGATTCCCATTTTATAAGCAAAAAAGATACTAAAGGAAGACAAGGTATTTATGATGCACTATAAAGTTAATCAGGTTCAAAGGTCCAAGTTAAGCACAATTTAGTTGAAATAAAGTCTAAGTGTTTTACTATGTGTAACAGGAACTTTAAAAGGTAATATCAAACCACACGATAAATGATAAATTCAGACTCAGATGCAGAATCAGACTATGGAGATTACATCTCTGTTCATAAGGTATTTATGATCTTACTCGATTTCCCTGTGAGTGAAATGCTGCTGAGTTCAGATCTTCATTTCTGAATTATCAAGGGGTTTTTCAGCGCAATCACTCCCTGACAGCCCTGAAATGTCGAGGTTCTTCTGTTTTTGCATCTTCATCCATTGGCTTCATCCTCACTTCATTTATTTCCACAGAATGCTGACATTTGTCTAATATTACTTCTAGGTTATCCCCTCTCAGGCTTTTGACCTTTATCCTCCAATCTTAATGTCCTTTTCATAGGTCATCCCTTTTATAATAGAAAATCTCCGTCCAGTTGAATCCTCCCTTCCCCACACTTTCTTCAGGAGGACAGTGGAGTTTTAGCTTTATCTGCGAGTTTACAGCTCACTGGATATTGTGCGTGCATGTAAATGAGAACTCACCTTTACGGCTAAAGAGTTTTGGAGAATGTTAAAAAATTATCTTGTGCTTGTCAACAGTGTAAAGCGTATTATTAAAATGTCAAACATAAAGATAACCAAGACTGTTTACCACAGGGAAGAGAGACACAGCGCTTCATTGTAACAGGAGGAGGCGATTCATAGCTAGTAAGCAGATAAGATAGTGGAAGGAAAGAGGATTAGAGGTAAAGAAATGGTAGAAAGG